>NC_133336.1:29854584-29860140 GCF_042186555.1 Aquarana catesbeiana | reverse complement strand
TCTCTGTCTCTCTCATTCATATATATATATATATATATAATATAAATATAATATAATATAATATAATATAATATAATATAATATATATATATATATATATTATATATATATATATATATATATATATATATACACTCACACACGTATTTCCATGTTAATTTCAGAAAAACGAAATGCACAAATAAAATACATACGCCATGATAGCAGTCAGCAGATTTAAGGTAACTATGAGTAAAGGAAATACATTTTAAAAATCCACATGCTAGCACATTATACAGGGGTCTTCATAATAGAGCCAGAGTTTTTTTTGTTTTCTCGGTTGAACGGGGGAAAAAATACGTAAATGTATTTCATTGGGATTTTATGTGATCGACCAACACAAAGTGGCACAAGACTGTGAAGTGGAAAGAAAATGATAAAGGGTTTTCAACATTATTTTTTTTTTTTTTTTTTCAAATCTCTGAAAAGTGTGGCGGTGCATTTGTATTCAGCCCCCTTTTACTCTGATACCCCTGACTAAAATCTAGTAAAACCAATTGCCTTTAGAAGTCACCTAATTAGTAAATTGAGTCCACCTGTGTGTAATTTAATCTCAGTATAAATACCGCTGTTCTGTGGAGCCCCTCAGATGTTTGGAGAAACCTTAGTGAACAAACAGCATCATGAAGGCCAAGGAACACACCAGACAGGCCAGGGATAAAGTTGTGGAGAAGTTTAAAGCAGGGTTAGATTATAGAAAAAAAATAGTAAAAGTATCCCAAGCTTTGAACATCTCACGGAGCTCTGTTCAATCCATCATCTGAAAATGGAAAGAGTATGGTACAACTACAAACCTACCAAGACATGGCCGTCCACCTAAACTGACCGGCCGGGCAAGGAGAGCATTCATCAGAGAAGCAGCCAAGAGGCCCATGGTAACTCTGGAGGAGCTGCAGAGATCCACAGCCCCAGGTGGGAGAATCTGTCCACAGGACAACTATTAGTTGTGCTCTCCACAAATCTGACCTTTTTTGGAAAAGTGGCAAGAAGAAGGACATTGTTGAAATAAAGCCATAAGAAGTCTTGTTTGCAAGAAGCCATGTGGAGGACACAGCAAACGTTTGGAAGAAGGTGCTCTGGTCAGGTGTAAAAGCAAAATGCTGTGTGTGGTGGAAAACTAACACTGCACATCACCCTGAACACACCATCCCCCACTGTGAAACATGGTGGTGGCAGCATCATGTTGTGGGGATGCTTTTCTTCAGCAGGGGGAAGCTGGTCAGAGTTGATGGGAAGATGGATGGAGCCAAATACAGGGCAATCTTAGAAGAAAACCTGTTAGAGTCTGCAAAAGACTTGAGACTGGGGCGGAGGTTCACCTTCCAGCAGGACAACAAACCTAAACATACAGCCAGAGCTACAATGGAATGGTTTAGATCAAAGCATATTCATGTGTTGGACTTAGGTCTAAATTTTGACTGCGCCATTCTAATTGAGAATCTGTGGCAAGACTTAAATTGCTGTTCAGACGCTCTCCATCCAATCTGTCAATCTGTCAGAACTTGAGCTATTTTGCAAAGAAGAATGGGCAAAATTGTCTCTCTAGATGTGCAAAGCTGGTAGAGACACCCCCAAAAAGACTAAGGGCTCTTTCACACGGGGCGGATCAGTGATTATCCGCCCCATTAACACCCACTTGCTCAGCGGGGATCGCTCCACCGATCCCCGCTGAGCAGGAAGATGACAGGTCTGTCTCTGCACACTGTGCAGCGACGGACCTGTCAGAGCGCCGCTCTCCCCTATGGGGGATCGGATGATGACGGACCGTAGATTCTGTCGTCACCCGAACCGATCCGAAAACGGATGGAAAAGTAGGGTTTTCCTCCGTTACACTTTTCGGATCGGAAAGAGTCGGATGTCAGCGGACATGTCACCGCTGACATCCGACGCTCCATAGGGATACATGTATGTCCGTTTTTCATCCGAAAACGAAAGGATGAAAAAGAGACATACGGATCCCCCGTGTGAAAGAGCCCTTACAGCTGTAATTGCAGTGAAAGGAGGTTCTGCCCAGTATTGACTCAGAGGCACCATACAAATGCCCCCACACTTTTCATATATTTATTTGTAAAAAAAATGTTGAAAACCATTTATCATCTTGTCTACCTTGCACAATAGGATTTTCAGCCAAGTTATGTCGTTTACTGCAGTGGAGAAGAGCGAGGTCTCTGACATGACTATACAGGGGCCACCTGGATTACATTCAATTGCTAATCTTATGGCACATTTCTTGCATTATCTAGAATGAGGCCAGTAAAAGCACAGGAGTTCAAAGAAAAACTGTCTAGTAACGCCACATCTATAGCAATACCAGAGCAATTACTTGATTCTTGTTACTATGAACAAAGTGGGTCATGTTTTATAATGACTTTCTGCTTGTCCTCCTGAAATTCCTCTGTATAAACAGCTTTACCTTCTCCGTCTGATTGCTTTTCAATGTGCTGTGAAGTTTTGCTTTTTTATACAGCTGTCAGAACTACTAATGAGGGTGAAGAGCATAAGATTTTATATTGTACTGCAGTTTAATGTGCTACGGTCTACTAAATTTAGTTTTGGTGGGTTGGGAAATCTGTGTGGGGTCACAAAAGACCCATTCTGGTCATAAAACCTGGATAAGGATTTATAGAGCAGTTAGTGGACTTGAAGGAAAGAATATAACATGACATATGTAATGCAGCCTTACAATTGTGTTAATAGTAGCAATGGTATTAATCCTTGTAATTAACGAGGAACTTCACCACCCATTTTTTTTTTTTTTTTGGTATTTTCTTCAGTTTCCTCCTACAGTCTTCTCAGTTATGCTCAATAAACACACATCCAGCAGTATTCTGTAGTGATCTGCTGCTCCCTACTAGGCAGGTCGTGCACCACCATCTTCCTCTCTTGATGACTGTCAAGAGCCGCCTTCGTGGCCCTGCTGTAGGGGCGGAACAGCGGTGATGCAAGGCGGACAGTGAGGGATGATGTCATCTCTCTGCTGCCCGCCACACCGCTGACAGATTGGCAGAGACTACAGCGAGCGTCGCGTGTGGACGGGGAGGACTGACCAACATCTCTAAGTTTCTGACCGATACCGTTTGTGGGGCCAATATTCCCCCCTTTATTTTTTTTTTTTTCCCCACACAATCGGCTGCTTCGATAATCGGTCGACCCCCCCCCCCCCCCCCCCCCCCGAAGTTCTGTCAACGGTGACAGCATGTCCCTGGAGGTCTTCGTTTTCAGGTCTTTTATAATGTGTTAGTATGTGATTGATAGCGTGTGTGTGTGTGTGTGTGTGTGTGTGTGTGTGTGTGTGTATATGTATATGTGTGTGTGTGTGTGTGTGTGTGTATATATATGTGTATATATATATATATATATATATATATATATATATATATATATATATATATATATATATATATATATATATATATATATATATATATATATACACATTATGCCAATAATTTGCAGGGAGAAGTGGTGTGTAGTAAGTTGTGCTTTTTTTTTTTTTTTTTTTTGTGTTTCTAAACCAAACCCAAGTTTACTATATCTGGTCTCCCACAGTACACAGAACATGGAAATGCAATTATTTTAGTAAATATAAACTGCTAAATACCTTTTTCTCATCAGCAGTGTATAGCAGTCTTGTGACTTCTATCAGTGTCTGGTTAAAGCTTGTAGGGGGAGTTTTCGTTCTCCTCTGACTGTCCTATGAGGCTGCATAAAAAAACCAGAATGGATACCCCTAAGTGGCAGTGTTAATTTAGTCAACTAAAACCATTTTAGGCGACTAAAATGACTAAAACATTTTAGTCAACTAAATGAATACTATTTTAGTCGACTAAAATACGACTAAAACAATTAAAATGACTAAAATGCCACTAAAGCTAAAAGCCATTTTAGTCCTAAGACTATGACTAAATTGCAATTACTGAAATGTACTGGAGATTTAGTTAACTAAAACAATTGCAGAAGACTAAAATGGGACTAAAACTAAAATGCCATTTTAATCCTAAGACTAAAATTAACATGAAGTGGACTTTAAAGGCATTAATATCTACACAACAAATTGAAAAATATACAAAGAATATTACAAAAATTGATATTTATTGTGCAAAATACATCATAAAAATTTTTTTGCTGGGGACCAATTGATGGATAAGGAATGTATACAAATCTGTAACAAACACCAAAATCGCAGCACACAGTCAAATGTGGTCCTTCACCCGACGCGTTTCATTTACTTTCTTTCCTCGGGGGTGTTCTTGAGGGACTCACAAATGTGCATCTATAATAATATTTGAGAATATGTAGTATAAATACATGGAATACGTATAAGAATATTAGCGTATAGTGGATGTATTTTCATGGACTGAAATGGTGTAAACAGATGAAACATTCCAAGATAAAAACATAGAGAAGGATTGTGCCTGTATAAAACAATCCCCATCACCCCACTGAGGTAACTTTGTTGTGTAGATATTAATGCCTTTAAAGTCCACTTAGGGGTTTCCATTCTTCTTTTTTTTTTCTGTTCATATTCTTGGATGTGGCATTATATCTAAAGGAACACTTTGCTGACTTCCACATTCTCTCTGAGGCTGCATGACCCCTGACCCTCTGGACAGTGCTGATTGGCCCTGTACTAAACATGCACGCTCCCAAGGAAAAAAAAAAAACTCTCTAGCAATACACACCTAACTGAGCATGTGCAGAGTGCCCTCAAGGCTCTGTTTTAATCAGGACATGGATTGGGAACAATGGAAGAATGGAAGGATCAGAGAAGACAGCCTTTTTACAGTGTGGAGAATTAACCCCTTAGGTTCCACAGGGGGTACAACAAGCACGCTTTACTGCATATACAGACTGATTCTACTGTTGTGGGTTTAGTAACACTTTAAAGCCCGTCTCTGGGCAACTAAAAAAAAAATGTATCCCTTGCATCCCTTTTTAGTTCCCCAGAGTTGGTTTAAATGTGGTGTTGCATTTTAGCTTTCACTATTCAGGCTAAGAATATTTTTAGCATGTGCAGAAAATACCTGTTCTTTCCAGAACTGCAATGCAGTGCAATGAGTCCTGGTTATAGTAGTTTTTGTAGAGCTGTGAAGAAGCTGCAGCAGGCAATGTGTAAAGATAACCAGCTGCATTTAAAAAAAAAAAAAAAAGTATTTGAAACTCCCCTTTTTCATTTTTTTTTTTTTTTTTTTTCCAGTCCTGTGCTTTTTATAACACGGTGCATGTTTGGGGGGTGGTGGTTGGGTATGTTTTTAAGTTAAAGGAGTTGTAACCCAAAGTAGTAGATTCACTTGCAGCCCCTCACTTGTATGCAGCAATAACACACTAAGGGGTTGATTTACTAAAGGCAAATCTACTTTGCACTACAAGTGCACTTGGAAGTGCAGTCGCTGTAGATCTGAGGGGGACATGCAAGGAAAATAAAAACTGTATATTTGGTTGTACATAATTGGATGATAAAATCAGCAGAGCTTCCCCTCATTTCAGAGCTTCCCCTCATTTCAGAGCTTCCCCTCA
>NC_133336.1:29744584-29852084 GCF_042186555.1 Aquarana catesbeiana | reverse complement strand
TAACTATTCACCCCCCTAAAGTCAATACTTTGTAGAGCCACCTTTTGTGGCTATCGGAGCTCCAAGTTGGATAAGTCGCTCTATGAGCTTGCCACATCTTACCACTGGGATTTTTGCCCATTCCTCCTTGCAAAACTGCTCCAGCTTCTTCAAGTTGGATGGTTTGCACTTGTGAACAGCAATCTTTAAGTCTGACCACAGATTTTCTATTGGATTGAGGTCTGGACTTTAACTAGGCCATTCCAACACATTTACATGTTCTCCTTAAACCACTCAAGTGTTGCTTTAGCAGTGATTTTGGGGTCATTGTCCTGCTGGAAGGTGAACCTCTGTCCTAGCCTCAAATCACACACCGAGTGGTAAAGGTTTTGCTCAAGAATATCCCTGTATTTAGCACCATCCATCTTTCCCTCAACTCTGACCAGTTTCCCAGTCCCGACTGCTTAAAAACATCCCCACAGCATGGTGCTGCCACCACCATGTTTCACAGTGGGGATGGTGTTCTTTGGGTGATGTGATGTGTTGGGTTTGCGCCAGACAGCGTTTTCTTTTGATGGCCAAAAAGTTCAATTTTAGTCTCATCAGACCAGAGCACCTTCCTCCATACATTTTGGGAGTCTCCCACATGCCTTTTCACAAACTCAAAACGTGCCATTTTGTTTTTTCCTGAAAGTAATGTCTTTCTTCTGGCCACTCTGCCATAAAGCCCAACTCTATGTAGCGTACGGCTTATTGTTGTCCTATGTACAGATACTCCAGTCTCTTTGTGCAGCTCCTCCAGGGTTACCTTAGGTCTCTGTGCTGCCTCTCTGATTAATGCCCTCCTTGCCCGGTCCGTGAGTTTTGGTGTGCGGCCGTCTCTTGGCAGGTTTGCTGTTGTGCCATGTTCTTTCCATTTGGTTTTGATAGATTTGATGGTGCTCCTAGGGGTCAAAGATTTGGATATGTTTTTTTATAACCTAACCCTGACTTGTACTTCTCAACAACATTGTTCCTTACTTGTTTGGAGAGTTCCTTGGTCTTCATGGCAGTGTTTGGTTAGTGGTGCCTCTTGCTTAGGTGTTGCAGCCTCTGGGGCCTTTCAAAAAAGGTGTGTGTATATGTAATGACAGATCATGTGACACTTAGATTGCACACAGGTGGACATCATTTCAGGAATTATGTGACTTCTGAAGGTAATTGGTTGCACAAGAGCTTTTTATGGGCTTCATAACAAAGGGGGTGAATACATATGCACATGCCAATTCAGTTTTTTTATTTCTGAAAAATAGTTTTATGTATATAATTTTTCTAATTTTACTTCACCAATTTAGACTATTGTGTTCTGATCCATCACATATAATTCAGATTAAAAAAAACATTGAACCAAAAGCTGTAATGTAACAAAATAGGTAAAAAGTCAATGGGGGTGAATACTTTTGCAAGGCACTGTAAAAATGTGTCCCAGTGTCTGATCTATTTAAAACAAAATGCAGATAATACCCTTTTTTATATCCGAACATCTCCCGGTGCTCACGTGACTCCTCGGCTGGCTCTCCTCCCCCGCTGACAGCTATATCGGAAGGGGCCAAGCACTCCTTCTGACGTCAGCCAGGGAGGAGGAGAAGAGAGCCGAGGAGTCACGTGAGTGCCGGTGTCTTGCCGAATAAGTTCCCTCGGCAGATAAGTTCCCCCCCTGTACTGCGCAGGCGCAGTGCCTGCGCAGTACGAACTACTAACAGCCGCCGGAGATAGCTGAAGCTCAAAATCCACAATCAGCTGTACACGCCGCCTGCGCTCTGGGTCCAGGTTCCTTCCCTACCATCCAAGTGGACCTAGAGGGGGAATCCTAAAAGAGCCGAGCGCAGCGAGGCCGTGCCCGAAGCGTGGCGAGCGGAGCGAGCCCGCGAGGGGCTCTCTTACAGGCGCCGTGTACAGCTGATTTGGACCTATTCCCCTTCGGCTATTTCCGCCGGATCCTACTGCTGAGGGGGGTCCTTATCCGCCAAGCGAAACTTTCTCGGCAGAACACCGGGAGACGTTCTGATATAAGGTATATATTATAATTTTTTTTTTTTTTTTTTTTTTTTTGATCTTTATTAAAAAAAAAACAATTAGACACTGGGACACATATTGTTATAGAGCTTAAGTGGTTTAACAACCACTTTAACCCTCACCCTTCCAGGATTGCGGTTTTCAGGTTGGTTTAGCAAAGTCATGGGTCATTCTTCCTCTTGGAGGAAATGGTTGGATGACAGTTGTTTAATCTGAAATGTAGGGTTTTTCTTGTTGTGCTGACATTGCCCCTTGACCTCACTGATACTTAGTCTATCCCATTATCCCCCCCAAGTCTTCCATCCTGCTGGTATAATGCTTGTGATTTGTACATGTGATTTTTATGAAATGAATAGTCACTAAAAAGAAATTTGTACATCCAGATGTTAAAGGAGAGAATTTTGGGATCGAAAGCATGTGGACATGTTGAAGTAATGTCAAAAATCACTTAAGAGGAACTGAACTGTGAAAGCTTAGCTCAGAAAATAGGTAAACGGAGGGAAAAGGACTATTGACCAGCATTGCTTGGTCTCCCTGAAGCCAATACCCCTGACTGGTGATCTGATGGAGGAATAATCAAGGAGAGGTTTAGGAATCTCATATCCACAAAATTAAGTAAGCAAGGAGATTCTTGCATTGCAAGTCTTCATGTACAGCTTCTTCTCCAGCAAGGAGAACAGTGCGCAGCGCACAGTGTGGACATCACCAAATCTTACTCTGAGACTAGCGGTCAGAGGCAGCAGTGCCTTAGATGATCTCACACTGCAGATATACAGCTAAGAGGAGACCGGAGTGCCCAGGCACAATCTCATACCAGGAAATGCGCTGCTATTTCTCAGGAGAAATTAAAGACAGAATGCATTTTCAGGGTACAAGTGTTACTAAGCCCACAACAGTAAAATCAGTCTGTTTATGCAGTAAAGCATACTTGTTCTACTCACTGTTGAACCGAAGGCTGCTTGATCCTGTCTTCTGATCCTCCCCTTCTTCCACTGTCCCCAAACCATTTCCTGATGGTACAGAGGCTAGGGGGCACTCTGTACATGCTCAGCCTTGTGTGTATTGCTAGAGCGGTTTTTTATTTTTCTGGGAGGGTGCATGTGATCAGCACAGGGCCAATCAGCACTGTCCAGACAGAGGGTCAGGGTTCCAGCAGCCTCCATAGGAAAGTCGGAGGCGAATGAAAACTCCTCCTACAAGCTTTAACCAGACACTGATGGAAGTCACAGGACTGCTATATACTGCTGATGAGAAAAGGTTTTTAGCCGTTTATATTTACTAAAATACATTTCCATGTTCTGTGTACTGTGGGAGACCAGATAAAAAGAATGCAGAGTCCTGGGTTCAGTAACCCTTTAAAGGAGACTTGTAGCCAAAGCTTCTTTTGGTTGTACTTCTATGGATAACAGGAGTACAATTTTTTGTTTTGCACTCCTGTGCCCCGTTTTCAGCAGAGAGCAGGCTGAAGTCGATCCAGGGCCCACGTCGTCATGACAATGGATGTCGGAATCTGACAGATCCCGGGACCGACACCTGGCTCAGCCTCTCAGCGAGCCGGTCGCTCTGCCCCCTCCACATCCCAGCGCTCCAGTGAGTGAGGACGGAGCTGTGACTGACAGTCAGCAGCTCTCTGCTCGGGGAGCTGTCAGAACTGAGTGATCAGTGGTGTTCGATCGCTCAGCTCTCAATGCAGAGGCACCAGGGGACAGATGCAGCCTTGGAGCGATGCTGCATCCACCTAGGTAAGTATAAATCTGGGACAAACTCGATTCCCATACTTCTCTTTTAAGCACAATAACCTTTCTAGATGTTCCCTATAAGACAGCAAATCTTGACTTTTTTTGAGTTCAGGTCCTCTTTTTATTGTGTATGTTACAGTTTGGCTAAAAGCGCAATTCAATAAACCATATCGTCTCCCTTTTTGTATGATATTTTGTAATATGTCATTCTTAAAACAGTCTTCAGTGTTTTGGGCCCTTTGCCCACTGTAGCCTGTGTGCCACACCTGGTACAAGATAGAAATCTGTTTCATGCTGCCTTCTATTGACATCGGGCATCTGCGTGCGGTCAAAACATGAGAGCGACGGCATGGTACAGATGGTAGGTGGAGGCATGTTGATTGCATGTTTTGATTAGGTCTGAGCTATAAAAATGGAACTTGCTGAGAATAGTTTTGGAAGTCTTCTTTATGTTGGGGGTAGATATGTACACGTGACAACATTGGTGCTGCCCACATAGAATGAGAAGGGGCTGCTGGGAGTTTGAACCTGTCCGTTTGAGTGACTATAGCAATGCTGCTGCTGCAGGTCTGTAGTGCCCACAGATACCTTTCCCAGAGAGAAACATGCAAGCTTACCATTGCTGATGTCGTTCTGCAAATGCTAGTTGCCTGGCTGACCTGCCTTCAAAATGTTTAACTCCGAATTGCAAATCTCGGATGCTTGTGTTTGTAAACAACAAATCAAAGCCAGAAGTGACAATCCTCATCGCTCCCCGCTTCATTCGTCATAGGAGAAAGTACAGGTCCTCATATCCCCCCCCCCCCCATACTTAATCAGCCATACTGGATTCGGCAGTCCCGGGGTCTCCAGTCGCCTTGAAAAATGAGGTGGCTGTAGAGCCACTCGGATCACTTATACAGGAAAGCCCATCGCCGCCCTGCTAATTTCGATCCCAGGATCATGGCTGCAGCTGCAACATGATCCCGATATTGTCAATTCCCAATGAGGATATGTATGGACGGTCAGGAAGTGGTTAATCTAAAAATGGGTAGAAAATAGCCTGGGGCCATGCTACTTGTTCCAGTCTTGGCTGGTTCCTGCTGAACCGTCTATGGGCGGGCTGAATGTACCAGGTTGTGCCATCAACCTGGGTACAACCAGCCTGATGGATTTTACTTGCGACTATCGCTAGCTGCTAGCGATAATCACTGTCTTCTCCTGGCGGGGACAGCTTCTCTTGCCGGGAGAAGACAATGTCTTGGCAGGAGGGATTCCCCTGTCAGCACGGTCTGTGTTGATGAGGGAATTTGTGGATTTCTTTTCTGCAACCTGTGGTTTATATGGCCAGCATTACCAACCAGATTACAGGTAGAGGAATGGCATCTAACAAGTGCATCTCGCAAGTCTCCAAAGGCTGGGTCTTATCAGGAGATTAGGGACAGTGGAAGAAGGGGAGGATCAGAGAAGACAGGATCAAACAGCCACAATGCAGAGGATTAACCCCTTAGGTTACACAGTGAGTATAACAAGCATGCTTTACTGCATATACAGACTGATTTTTACTGTTGTGGGTTTAGTAACCCTTTCAGTTTAGCTGGGTTTAGGTTGGCAGATTAGATACTCTATAGGTGCATGTACATTTAAACACAACACAAGAAAAAACAGGAAATCACCCCAGGACTTTAAATGAGGTGAATGCGTTTAGCCAACAATGGACAGAGTAAATGCAGTCTCAAAATGTATTAAAATAGTCATGCAAACATAAATGTGAATCATAGCCAAGCCACTGAAATGATACATACAGTAAATGTCATTACACGTATCGAGGTATAAAATGTAAATGGCAGAGTACACATGCATAAAAAGTACCCCAACGCGTTTCGCAAGACCATGCTCACTTCATCAGGGGTAGATGCGTGTGTAGTACATCTGTAGGAAGAGGGGGTATAATGAACCAAATAAGTAACGCAGACATGGTATCATGACAATTAGTCAAGAGGGTCCAAAAATGCATGGCCCTATACTCGCCTAAGGCTGGATCAGGCTACCAATTGCTTGATACCCAGGGGCGGCAGTAATGATCGTCCGGCTCGGGAACTGAGGAGGCAAAGGGAAAAACCAACCCAACAGAGCACAAACAGGGGGCAGACATGGCCGGGATGGGGGAAATGTGTCACCAAAGATCTCCCAGTATCCATTAATAATGTCAACTGAAACATAAATGCGTATGTATCAATAGGTGCTGCCATACCAGCATAGAAGTAAAGTAGTATATGATAAGAGTATGTATATGCATGAACCAAACTGGTTCAATAATGGTATAAGCTAGGAATCTAGGGGACAATGGAGAAAAAAAAAAAAAACACAAGAGAAACTGATCTGGGAAGTATGTGGGGGTGTTATATTTTTTTATTTTTTTTTTTTTTTGTGTTCTAGCACGGATGTGTTTTTGAGGGCTCACAATGAATAGTAGGCATTCTGCATCTTCATTTTAGCCTAGGCCAGTGATTGTGAACCTTGGCACTCCAGATGTTTTGGAACTACATTTCCCACGATGCTCAACTACACTGCAGAGTGGATGAGCATCATGGGAAATGTAGTTCCAAAACATCTGGGGTGCCAAGGTTCGCCATCACTGGCCTAGGCCTAAAAGAGGCTTCCATATTTGCGAAGTCAAATGCTACTTCCTGTCCTACACTCCACCCATTGATGACATTGTTGGTGTAATCGGTGTGGACGGAATGCGTATTGGATGTCAGTCCAGTGATGGTAGAGAAATGTTGAAGGTAAATCCAATCGAAGAACAATGTACCGCTCAGGTGTATGTGCTTCACTCAAATCCCAGGCAGGTGCTAGCCCTGGCTCGCCTGTGTGGATGTATAGATGTAATTTGGAAATGTAGAAAGTGGCCGCACACCGCCGACTTCATTTGAATAAAGGTCCTTTATTCCTATATATATTTATTGTATGTAATATATATTATCTTCTGCCTTTAGAACCACTTTAATTTCCCCCTTCTCTCCTTTTTTATTTTATTTTTTAGTGTATCTAAACTCAAGAACCAAAAATGCAATATATTGTAGCTTGGTAGCCCATGCTAGTGATGATGACTTTGATTTTCATCACAGAAAATGCCTGTTGATGCTGCCAGAAATGCAGTTTCCTTGTCCCGTCTTCCCATCTTTTTGTGTACAGGGGGTCCCCGGGTTACAAAACAAGTTAGAGACTGTAGGTTTGTTCTTAAGTTGAATCTGTTTGTAAGTCGGAACAGGTACATTTTTTAAGTGTAGCTCCACCCAAAAAAACTATTTTTAAGCTTTTTGGATAGCATAGGGAAGGGTTATCACCCCTGTAACATTTGTTTTGCTGTCTGTGCTCCTCTTCAGAAGATTTCACCTCACTTTCTGTCCCAATGACAATTGGATTTTGAAAATTTTTGGTTGTTGTGGAAACAAGCCTTGGTGATAAAGCATCAGTGGAGGTTCCTTTTCCCCATAATAGATCTTACAGGAGTGAATTTCCCTTCCTAGGGGTAGATTTCCTCTCACTTCCTGTTGTCTCCCCCCCCGTTTGTAAGTAGGAGTCGTTTGTAAGTTGGATGTTTGTAACTAGGGGACCCCCTGTATTGAACTGAAGGCACTAAAAACATGGTCTGCAAACTGAAAATGTCTTCACCCCCCCCCCCCCAATGTAATGGAGATGAAGACACGTCTGTAATCCAAATCTGGAGAGCAGCCTAGTGTGACAACCGGGGTTCCTTCATAGATACACTGATAGTGAGGTTAGTTATCCTAGGACAGGAAGCATGGTGATCAAAGGAAAATAAGCCTGGGGAAAAAAATATGAAAGCAGCCACCATATATCCATAGACTAGTAATCAGCAAAATTAATACTTTTTTTTTTTTTTTTTTTTTTTTTTTTTTTAGTTTTGCTTTGGTTTAGATACCATGCAAATCTGCTTTTGGGAAACTGACTCCTTTTTTAGTAAATCAACCTATGTTTGAGCAGTTCAGCAAATTGTCGCGGTGTAAACACGCTCAGATAGTGTCCTCCCTGTTTTTTCACCATCTTTGTCAACTGCTTTCACCTGACCTTTCTGCCCAGCTTATATTTCTTTCTTTTTAGAAGACCGCTATTGTGCAGTCTAAGTAGGTTGAAATGGAATAGCACTAGCGAGGCAGAACCTGGATAACGCCTTATTATACAGTAATTATTTTGTATGTAGACGGGATTGTGGGAAAGATTAGCTTTGCGGGAGCTGTGTGCTGGCAGTCTGCATGTCACAGAATCTGCATGTGCAGAATGCAGCGTTGATGGATTTGCTTATTTCAGGCAGGACTTTCTGCTGTCCATGTCTTGTAGTGTAAACCCGGGACCCAGCATTTACTATATCTGGTCTTCCATAGTACACAGAGCATAGGAAGTGTTTTAAATTAAAAAAACTGCTAAATACATTTTCTCATCAGCAGTATATAGCAGTCCTGTGACTCCTATCAGTGTCTGGTTAAAGCTTGTAGGAGGAGTTTTCATTCTACTGTGATTGTCCTATGAGGCTGTATGACTCCTGGCCCTCTGTCTGGACAGTGCTGATTGGCTCTGTGCTGATCACATGCACCCTCCCCAAGAAAAAAACAAACTAGCAATACACGCCAAACTGAGCATGTCCAGAGTGCCTCCAAGGCTCTGTTCTATAAGGAGGTGGATTGGGGACAGTAAAAGGGGAGGATCAGAGGGCAAGATCAAACAACCTTTATACACAATGCGGAGGATTAACCCTTTAGGTTCCACAGTGAGTATAACAAGCATGCTTTACTGCATATATACAGACTGATTTTACTGGGTTTAGTAACACTTTAACTCCTTATTGAAATACATGCGTGCTGCTTAATGCAATTACAAACTAGAGCCTAGTACACACAATCAGAAAAATTGTATGAAAAATAATGCTTTCAAAGCGTTCTTACTATAAAACTGATTATTAGTACACAGCTTTCAAGAGCCGATCAGGGCAGATTGTGGAAAGTTGTCGGATGGGACAAGCACAAAAGGTTTTCTCGTACGATTTTTGTTTTAATAGTACAGTCTTCATTTGAAAATACAATACATCTTTTCAGAATTTTTTATTGCGACGTATGAGAATTTTTATGACTTTAGTAACCCTTTTTTATTTTTGGTATGGAGACTAAGGCCCCTTTTTACACGGGGCTGTCCGTTTTTTACTCCTCCGCTTGCTCAGTAGGGATCGCTCCTTTGATCTCCGCTGAGCCGGCGGATGACAAGTCCGTCTCCACACACTGTACAGGGACCGACCTGTCAGATCTCTGCTCTCCTCTATCGGGGGATCGGATAATTATGGATCGCCTGTCCGTTTTCATCCGATCCGCCAGACGGATGAGGAAAATAGGACATCCGTCTGGATTTTGCGAATCGGATGTCAGCGGACATGTCACCGCTGACATCCGTCGGTCCATGGAGATGTATGGAGCGACCGTTCAGATCCGCTGAAAAAACTGACAGGCGGATCTGAACGGTCCGCACCTATGAAAGGGGCCCGACATGCAAAAAAATAAAGTTGATCATTCGTCTCATAATCTCATTGTGTGTGCGAGGCTTAAAAGAAGCATGGGGTTTTTTTTATTTTTTGTTTTTTCTTTTATTTTGGATTCATACTTACCTATGTGGATGCAGCGTCAGCCCAATGCTGCATCTGTCCCCCGCCGCCTCTGCACTGAGAACTGAGCCACCGAACACCGCCGATGGCTCGGTTCTCTCACCTCCCCGAGAGGAAAACTGCTGACTGTCAGTCGGCGTCTCTCCCCTCTGCTTCTCCACGCTCACTGGAGCGCTGAGCTGTGGAGGGGCGGGGAGCGGCCGTCTCAGCGGCTTGCTGAGACTACCATCAATCAAGGCAGCTGGCGGATCCAGACTTCGGAAGTCGGGATGAGGCTCTGCCTCGACTGATGGCAGTAACGTCAGCGGAGAACGAACTTCAGACCGCTCTCCCCGAAAACGGGTCACAGGAGTGCGCTCCTGTGACCCATAGGAGAAGCCCAGCCTAAAAAGCTCAGGCTGGACTTCTCCTTTTTAAAGTGGAGCTCCAGTCCCCATAATCTGTGTGTAAATATATACTTCCAAGATCAGGTAAAATATTACCGATTTAAAATTAAAAAAAGCATGAGGACAGTATCCAGATGTCAATGTACATGAACCAACAAAGGGGAGCCTTATAAAAAATATATATATATATTTTTTATAAGGCTCCCCTTTGTTGGTTCATGTACATTGACATCTGGATACTGTCCTCATGCTTTTTTTAATTTTAAATCGGTAATATTTTACCTGATCTCGGAAACAGGCAGGGTCATGGAGGATGTGGGCATCTGAAGCCTGTTCCTGTGTATTTCCGGGATTAGATGCAGCTGGCTACCCAGCAATGCACCTCCTGATCTCACACCTGCGCAGTAATGCGGCAGTATTCTGAACACGGCATCTATACTTCCTCCACGGCAGGTCCTTGAAATGCCGCGAGATTTCACTATTGGGCGCCTCGAGGACTCCTGGGATAGATGATGCTGATATCCCAGGAGTCCTTGGGGAATCTCCTAATGACGAAATCGCCTAGGTGGTCGGGATCAGAAGTGCCGCCTGTATACAGGAATAAAAGAAAATGACCATTTCTAACTGTACTGCGGGTGGGCAACATGTAAAAATGGGTGGAACTCCGCTTGAAGATATACACAAGACTTAATTTAACCATTTCATGCCACCACTGGAAAACCGAAGCCTTCAGACGTAAGGGAAATGAGGTTGTCCTTTCCATCTAGCATTTTCACAGGCGAGCATAATGTTGCATGTAGGGCCTGGGCTTCTGCCGAAATCAAGATGTTTCCCCATCTTACTACAAAAAGCCCCCACCCTTTGTCTTCCAGCTGTCAAATGCTATATGTTCCTGTCTCAAGTGCAATCTATAGGCTTTGGTTCCAATGGGTTCCACAGGGACATAGCACGTAATTGTAAGCCAAACAGGTGGTTGAGAAATGTTTGTTACATTGTTATAGGCTAGGTCAGGCTCACTTCAACAAATCAGGTTACTACTACCCTGCGAAGAACACAGCCTGGTGCACTCCATTCACCCCACTGCCTAGGAGGATGCAAATAAAAATGAATCCGCTTTCTGGGATTGAGGGCGATGTTACCTGCATGAAGGTAGCACAATTTCGAATGGGCTGGAAGTGCACTTTAAAGCCGTAGTAAAGTCCGCTTTGATTTTTTTTTTTTCCCCCTACAGGTAAGTTGAATCTCTCTTAAACATGCACCTTTTTAGGAGATATTTACCCAGGATGCAGCCAGTGACGTCACTGGTGTATGTCCTCTGAAGGTCTGGCATACTGTGCCGGACCTTCTGAGCACCATGCCGCAACCGAGGGCTCCCACACGCAGGAGTGACGTCATTGCGGCTCCGGCCACTCGCTCACCCGGAGTCCGCAAACCCAGAAGAAGATGGAAACCCTCTCAGGTTTACTACTGCTTTACTAGACCGAGGAAGAAATTATATATATATATATATATATATATATATATATATATATATATATATATATATATATATATATATATATAATAAAAAAAAATTTTTATTTTTTTTGGGGGGGGGGGGGGGGGGGGATATTTATTATAGCATAAAGTAGATAATATTGCGCTTTTTTTTTCTTTTCAAAAATTGTCACTTTTTTTTTTTTTGTTTTGTTTTATAGCTCAAAATTAAAAACCAGAGGTGATCAAATACCACCAAAAGAAAGCTCTATTTGTGGGGAAAAAAGGACCTCATATTTTATATTTTTTTTTTTTTTGGTACAATGTCGCACGACCGCGCAATTGTCAGTTAAAGCGACCGACGCAGTGCCAAATCGCAAAAAGTGCTCTGGTCAGGAAGGGGGTAAATAATTCCGGGGCTGAAGTGGTTAAATATAGAACACCCCACAACACCTGGATGGTTCCCATGTTGTGTGTAAACACAGTGCGAGAAATGAAATGAGCCTTTAGTGTCTGGAGCATTTTCAAGGCCAGTTTATCCCAACGTTTTATCTCATTCAGAGCAAAGTGACAGGTTGACTTTAATTTGTAGAGTCCGATCTCTAGTCTTTCTAAAACTCAAGGTAAATTGATTTTGTTTCTGATTATAAAGAAACTTTTGTGGGGTGTGTTTGTTTTTTTTTTTTTTTTTTTTTTCAGCGGCTCAACAAATTTCTTTACTTGCCCAGCGTCGGTGTTGATTAGGCTCTTGTTTTAAGCACAGCAATGGTTTTTTTTTTTTTTTTTTTTGCCCTGATAGCATTAGCCTTACCTGACATTTCTCCTTAACTCCGAGTTCTTTGATAATTTGTCTACATGGGAATGTTCTGTCTAAAAATTCTGCGTCATCCACTCTAAGGCCGGATTCACACCTATGCATTTTTAGTGCTTTTTGCATTTTGCAGATTTGCACTGCAGTCCATTTACCATGGTTTCCTATGGAACACGTTCTGTAGCACAAATCTGCAAAATACAAAAAGCACTAAAAATGCATAGATGTGAATCCAGCCTAACAGCTGGGGGCTCCCCAGTGAGATGTCTTTTTTTTCTCCAAACATAAGCTGATTGATACGTGTGTTCTCTAATTCAGTGGGCATCAATCCTGTCCTCAGGGTCCACTAACAGGCCAGGTTTGCAAGATAACTGCAATACATCACAGGGGATATCATTTGCTGCTCAGTGATTGCCGTATTCTAGTCTGCATCTCCCCCAAGGTAATACATAAAACCTGGCCTGTTAGTGGGCCCTGAGGACAGGAGTTGATGACTGCTCTAATTGTTAAAAAATGTTTATTGGAGAATAACAATAGGATGATTTGGCACACGCACTGCCTTTGCTTGCTATGCCGTGTGTGTGTGGGGTGGTTCTGCAGCTCCCATGTCCACTGGCAGCTCTGTACATTGGAATTGCTGACAGTTGGCACCCCACTGACTCCCCCAGCGGTTTGAAATCCGATTAGTCCACCAGGCAGAGGATTTTCCTCTCTTGCCTGTTCTGTAGATTTGCAGACGGCATTAACATCACAGAGGGTTAGGGACCTGGGAGCACTGCAAAAGGATTACTGAAAGCAGTCAGTCATTTACATCAAATGAATCCTGAACAGAGAGAATCTTTTTTTGCTTTTTGCAGCTTTGCTCTTAAAGGCCAACTCCACCCAAAGCCAATATTTCAGCTTCAACCAATGGCTGTCAAGCTGAATTACACCTGTGAAGCAGTGTAAAAAAAATATTTTTTTTCACTTTTTGGAGGTGTGTAATTGACTTAATTCTAATTGCAACTGGATAATCGTGATGCAGAGAAAATGGCATTGTAAGCAATCCCAAAACAGTCATCACTGATCTCTGTAGAATTGGACACTGTGGATAAATGAGTCTTCAAAGTTTACTAGAGACACTAATATATCACAGCTCCTCTCCCCTTCTTTTCTATGGCAGCCTGCCAGCCCTCTAATGTGAACACCAAGCTTTGCAATCTTAGGAGCTCGCTGAAACCTCCAGAATCTGTTGTGATCTTTGAGGATGATTTATTCCGAGTGTTTGGATCTAGAGTGATCAGTGATGACTTGTGTTTTAAGCTTTTATAGTTTTTAAAGCTGAACTTTATCTTTTTTTATTTTTCCCCAATACTTTAACCACTTCAGGCCCGAAAGATTCGGCTGCTCAATGACCAGGTCGTCTTTTTTTGCCATACGGCACGGTTTAACTGATAATTGCGCGGTCATGCGACGTTGTACCCAAACCAAATTGACGTCCTCCCCCCCCACAAATAGAGCTTTTCTTTTGGTGGCATTTGATTACCTCTGCGTTTTTTTTATTTTTTGCGCTATAAACAAAAGAGCGACAATTTTTATTAAAAAAATTACTTTTACTTTTTGCTATAATAAATCTCCCACAAAAAATTCCGCAGTTTAGGCCAGTATGTATTCTACATATTTTTGGTAAAAAAAAAATCACAATAGCGCCTACAAAATAGGGGATAGAGTTATGCCATTTTTATTTTTTTACTAGTAATGGCAGCGATCTGCAATTTGTCAGGATTGCGGCGGATAAATTGGACGTTTTTGGGACCATTGACAATTATACAGCGATCAGTGCTATAAAAATGCACTGATTACTGTATAAATGTCACTGGCAGGGAAGGGGTTAACACCAGTGGGCGATCAAGGGGTTAACTGTGTTCACTAGTGAGTTCTAACTGGGGGGGGGGGGGACTGTCTAGGAGGGGAGAGAGATCGGTGTTCATACATAGTATAAACACACGATTTGCCTCTACTACCCTGAAAGAACCGGGATTTGTGTGTTTACACACACGTTTCCTGGTTATCACTCTGTCACGAGAGCGATCGCGGGTTTCCGGCGGTTATCGAGCCTGCCGGGCACTCGCATCGGCTCCGGGCACACGCTGTGGGCGCATGCCCCTGGTGGCCAAAAGACGAAGCGATGCAGGGTAATTTCGATTTGCCACAGTAACGCTACGGCGGCTGGTCCGGAAGTGGTTAAGTGGCACATGGAAATACAGATACCACATTCATGTTACCCAACACAAGGAAACCTGCCAACAATAATAGGTCTGCAGTTCAAAAACACCTCTTCGCCTAACAATGTAAACACTGAAATGAGAGATGTGTACGTTGGGTGTCAGGATCTAGGCAGTCTCTGTATGAGCTCTATCCTTTTGACGTACTTTACATCAGGGTTCCCCAACCCCCCGGGCCGCGGACCGGTCCGAAGCCTGTTGATGACTGAGCCGCACAGCAGTACAAGCGCGGTGACTGCGGTCCACACAGGGCTATCAGTCTGGGGTCGCCCTCGCCACCTGTGTGGCCATGCCTGTGTATCCTCTTCTGGCTCCTCCGCTCACCCGGCCAACGATGTCATCCAATCCGCAGGACAGGGGGCGAGAGGAGCTGCAGATCGGAATGGAAATCTCCTCCTGCCCTGCTGATAGGATAACATCGGGAGAGAACACAGACTGATTAGTCTCTGCCCTGCCAAAGGTAGGAGTCCAGTGTAGGGGAGGCAGAGGTTAGAATGGGGGAATGTCATGTTAGAGAGCAAAGGAGGGGAGCAGACTGCAGGGTACTGTGATGGGGGTGGCTGTGATTGCTAGGGGCACTGTAATATAAAAGTTTGCACTGTAAAAGGGCACTTATAATTATCACAGCCCCCCTTTACATCACAGTGCCCCCTTTACATCACCCCCCCTCCCCCCTTTACTTTACAGAGCAGTCCCCGTTACAGTAATATAAAGGGGTGCTGTGATGTGAAGGGCAACTGAGGACAGACTCCATAAAACCATTTACCGGTAATGAAAATTCAGTGGTAGGCGGATGCAGGTACAGCACACCTCCCATGGCATACACTGATGTATGCTAATGACCATTTTACCCCCCTTCATGACCAGGCCATTTTTTGCTATTTAGCACTTAACTACTTTAGCGGTTGTATACCTGCACAGAATTTTTTTTATTTAACAAAAAAAAAAAAAAAACCTAGCTCATACTAGCTCATTATGAAATACTTACCTTAGAACAGGGGTCTCAAACTGGCGGCCCTCCAGCTGTTGCGAAACTACAAGTCCCATCATGCCTCTGCCTGTGAGAGTCATGCTTGTAACTGTCAGCCTTGCAATGCCTCATGGGACTTGTAGTTTTGCAACAGCTGGAGGGCCACCAGTTTGAGACCCCTGCCTTAGAACGAGGCCTCGGCATCTGATCCCGGTCCAAGCCAGGGACACTCACGCAGACTCGCGCATGTCGAGGGGGCGTGATGCCGACGCACAATGGGAAACCCGCCCCAAACACCCGCACCCGCCGTAGCGGATGAGGGGGGGAAAGGGGAGGGATCCCGGCCGTGCCTCGCAGCTCCCGGACACTGAACGAAATGGCAGCCAAACAAAAGCAGGCTCTATGGAGACACATACCACATGGTCACTCCATAGTGGAGGGGGGGAGGTGGAAAAAAGGGAGAAGGTAATAAAAGAAGTAACAAAAAGAAGAGAACAAAAAGAATAAACACACATGGGACCAAGTATATTATAATAATGTAATGGTATTAAACAAACCCCCTAAAAAAGGGTGGGGAACCTAATGGTTCAGGGCAAATGCCCTGTGGGGTAAATACCGTCGTAATAGTCTTTCAGATGGCCTCAAGCCCGACCTCCATCGCTATATCGAGCTTGAATGCGCACCCTACAATCTGGAAGTAGGCAGCGGCGCATGGGTACGTCGCTTTGCCTATGCCGGCTGCCCTTCTGCTGTACATGGTGGACGGGAAGTGGTTAAAATACATGTCTAATACGCAGGGTGAATTTGGTTTTTAAATCAAGTCGATTTAAATCGCTAGTAAAAAGGCTTGATTTAAATGAACTCTATTTAAATCATCATTTTTAAAGAGCAACTGTCATCTCTGTCCCGCAGGGGCTCCTCCTGCCAGTGCTCTTTAAATGTAAGGATTTATTCTTGCTGGTAGATAGAATCCTTAATATTTACAAATAAAATGAAGGTTTCCCATTTTTAGAATAATAAGCTGTCAGTTTAGTAAAACGGCGATATCAGAACCGATTCTTGGGGTAATAGGTAAATCACACATAGTTGAACTACTTCTTTTATTAAAACTGTAACATTATATTACATACTCTTGTATTTGCCTGAACTTCAATGTTTAGTAACTAAAGTGCATAAACAAAATATCTTACAAAAGAACTTAAACTGAATATATCATCTGGGTCCACATAATAGAAACCTCAGACACTGTCCATTCACCACAACACATCTTCTCATGATTTTTCATTCGTCCACCAGGCCTTGCATCTCTTTGTTGCATTACTTGCATTTTGCACTATACCTGCTTTACCCATAGGTAGAGGAACTTCATTAAAGTATTCCTAAACTGGGTCTCTTATATGGGCTGCTGTCATTTTGCTCCTCAAGGGAGGAATAAAGCACTTCAAGCTGTGTACAGAAAGATCACAAGGTTTGCAAGCTGCTTAGAAGGTTTTGCTTTCATTTTTACAGCTTGCCCATACTCCTCACACTTGGAGCCTGGTACAGATACATTTCTCTCCTAACAATCATACAATTTGTAGTGTACAAAGATTTGCAAAACAATGGATTACGGTATATTCCTGAACTTTGATCTCTCATCATTACTGTGAAAAATGTAAATATTGCAGAATATACAGCTTCATGCTACAGAACTAAGCTCCATTTCATGCTGAATAAACTAAATGATGAATGTGTCTTAAATGGAAAACTATCTTTTTACTCCAAAAGCATTTTATTAAAAATTGAAAGAATTGGATTTTAGATAAAATTATCATTATTATTCTTCGCTTTTTTTTTTTCTTTCCTAGCCTGCTAATTCCGCAGGGCAGCGCTATTGACCTGGTGAGCAGTTACAGTAGAAGCAGCACAGAATTTGTGATTAGGCGGTTATTCGGAGGTGTGAACATCTCTGCTATTGGAAATTGTAGAGTAAAAAGTTCTTATAGGATGAGTGCTCTTAAAACCAAATCTTCTTATCAATCTCCCACGTTTTTACCTGACCTAATCAACCCCCCCCCCCCCATCGTTTCCACAGGTGCATACTAGCATGTCGGCGGGAGCGTTAGTGCCATGTTGGGAGAAATGGTGGTCAGACAAAGACCAGCAAAGGGCTGCAGGTCTAGGAGTTTGAAGACTGCTTATACTCCCCTGATCCTCCGCTCCCCCCATGATCCACCAGTGGACTGTTCCTGGCGGTTTCTCATCCAGGGTAGGTCTATGGGCATAACATCGGGGACAGTTCAACCCATTGGACCGCGAGGGGGGCAGGAGCCACAGGGAGCAATCTTGTGCAAGGAGGATCAGAGGATTCGGTAAGAATATCTCCTTTCTCCCAGACTAAAACAAGCTGTTAACCCATGCAGTGCGGATACAGCCTCGCTGCATGGGAAACTTTTTTGTTTTTTGCCCGGAGTTGGGCTTTAAACATAAAAGCATGCTTATCAGACTGTGGAGTCCAGTGTTGTCTTGCTGCAGAAGTAATACCACCAGTAGTATCCTGTGTGTCACCTGTTTGTACATGACAGGGGCTCTTCGAGGTGCTCCAGGCTTTTGTTGTAAGCAGTTTGTTCACCTGTAATGTTTCTACGCTCCCCCCTTCTTCCCCTGGCTGGATCACCATAGCAATATTCACGTGTTGTAGCAATGACCTTGGCAGAGCTTTCAAAGCTTCAAAAACTGCTAACTAATGTGACTTGTATGTGCTCTGGATTATTCCTCCCCGCAGTGCTGGCTCTGGGCTTTATTCTTCACTTGTGGAAACGTTCACCTATATAAAACAAAGCTTACATGTGCACAATGCTTGGTGCGGCTTCGCTGTTGCCGGGTTTTTTTTTGTTCTGACCTCTGTAAAAGCGGGGCAGTGTCCCGTACTGGAGGAGAGCTGGACTTTGAAAATGCATTGGCTTTGATTCATCAGGCTGTGAGCTGAATAGTGCTTATGGCACGCTTGAATGGCATGCAGTAATAGTGAGGCCACTGCATAATACCTTTAAAGAGGAACTTCACCCTACCTGAGATGAGACTAAATTCCCTTTATCTAATAATTGCCCTAATAGGGTAATTAACAGCAACATATTAAAGCCCAACTCCAGGCAAAAAAAAAAGTCTATTTGCAGGTCAACTGCTGGTTTTTGTCTAGGACAGAGGTCTCCAAACTTTCTAAATCAAGGGCCAGTTTACTGTTGTTCAGACTTTAGGGGGGCTGTACAGTGGGCGGAATAGTGCCCCGTTGTTGGTGTCGGTGGGCGGAATAGTGCCCCGTTGTAACAAGGGGTTAAATTTTGTGTTACATTTATTCATAGGTTCATTCATATATTTACCTTTTCAGATATGTGGTCAGTAAATGCAAGGATTAAAACGCACAACACAAAGAATGTAATAAAAAGTTTTACTTAGGTTCGAATAAAGATGTATTACAGATGATACGATACAGGATAAATATAGCATATATAATTCCAGGGGACCCCATAACTACTGAAAGTTCTGGAAAGCGATGGTCTGTTCAAACTCTAGGCACATTCATGTCCTTAGAAGAAATCCACTGGCCTTCTCTATTGTCTGACCTTTTAAAGGCTAGATGGAAGGAGCGAAAAAGCTGGTTTTATCTGGTACTAACAAAAGACTAACCATAATGGTCCCGAGACCATGTGACCATCTGTGAGATCAGAAACATACATTTTTATATATATATATATATATATATATATATATATATATATATATATATATATATATATATATATATATATATATATATAATGCAATCACCTTAAAACTAATACTAAGTTTCTTGTAATTCAATAACTAAAGTTTTATATATGAATATAGACCGATACTACACCCGTTGTTGGTGTCAGTGGGAGGAATAGCAAGAAGTATACAGCTAAAGTTCAAAAAAATGTGGTGGGGGTTTTTTTTTTTTTTTTTTTTTTTTTTTTTCCTCTTTTTATTTTTTTCATTACTCCTTTCCACTTAATAATTGAAGGCCCAATTTGTCTGGAAACAAGACAAGTAGTTGCAATGATTTGTACAGTTTTACTATCGCATACCAAAGTTGCAAAACTGCGTTTAGGCATGAAGATTTGTTTACGTTCCATCGTGAGGGGGTTGAAGGTAGAAATGTAGATATGTTGAGCTGTAATGCATTGATGGTAGGGGGCGGGGGGGGGGGGGTCTGATGTCACACCCTAAAGACTAGAGATAAGATCTCCCAGTAATCTCAGACCTGAGTGGAGGGAATGGATGGTTAACCCTCACCCACCCCCCACCACCACCACCACCACCCCCCCACACTCTCTTAGCGAAACGTGGATCGCTGAGGCTGTCAATCACCTGATGTGTGCTGGGGGGGGGGGGGGGGTTAGTGGGTTTCACCTGAGATTGGTGTTAATGTTTATTTTGACGTCAAATTTCGGTTTCATCACTTTTGACTAAAATGCCATTTAGGTTGTCGTATTTTAGTCATCTGAATTGTTTTAGTTGACTAAAATAGTGTTAATTTTGTAGACGGAATTAACACTGGTGTCATTTATAACCTCTTAGAAGCCCCAAAACGCCTAGAGAAGCATCTGCAGAAGTGTTCTTTTGTAATTGAGATTTTTTTTTTCTCTCTTCTAGCTCCACAAACAAAATCTTTTTTTTTTTTTTTTCTCTATTGTACTGTAGATGGCCAGTCTGTAGCTTGCTGTTTGTTGGCAAAGGCATTGATGCAGACGCATCATGCTCCGAGACAGCCTCGTGATGTATCTGTAGAGGAGCATGCTGGGAATTTAAGTTTAAAGAGGAAGTGTGGGAGATCCCTCCAGGAGTGATGCTGCCCTGGTCCAACGTTCATTAGTTTGCTGGTGATTGAGAAGGGCCATCAGACCTCTTATTGTTGAACACCCTGTTCTAAAAGCATGAACATTGGTATAGATTTGGCCCCAGTTTGTGACTTTAACAACCTTCACTGTTCTGGAGATTTAAGATTTTAATGTGTGGAAATGTGTCCATTCAGTCGAAGGAGCCTTTGTGAGGTCAGGTCCCTTTTTTATGGTGGATGAGAAGACCTGATCCCAGTTGGCGTTCCAATTCATCCCAAAGGTTTTCTGTAGGGTTGAGTTCCGGGCTCTGTGAAGGACACTTGAGTTCCTTCACACCAACCTGGTCACACCATGTCTTGTGAAGCTGGATTTGTACACGGGGGTCACAGGCTTTCTGAAACAAAAATAGGGTCTGCCTAAACTGTTACCACAAGGTTGGAATACATTTTTGTCTTTGTATTCTGTAGTAATTAACAGTACCCGTCGGTGGAAACCACTGAGCTCAGTCATTTGAAGAGTTGTACACATACATTGGCTATATAGATGTGTTGGCCAGTTGTTCTCATTCTTTTGGCCTTCTAATGCAGGGGTAGACCACCCGGGGCCCTCCAGCTATTGTGGAACTAAATTTCCCTAGAGGCATTGCAAGGTTGGCAGTTATAATTACTCCAAGAGGCATGATGGGACTTTTAGTTCTGTAACAGCTGGAGGGCCCCAGGTTACCTACCTCTATCTAATGGATTAATAAACTCTTTTGGCAGTATAGGACATCGGTGGTATGTAACATTGGCTGTGAATAGTCTAAGACTTATGTTTGTTTTTATTTGTTTTTTTCTCCTCAGGCTGCAGATTTAAGCAAACCGATAGACAAACGGATCTACAAAGGGACGCAACCTACGTGTCATGACTTTAATCATCTCACAGCAACGGCAGAGAGCGTCTCACTGCTGGTCGGGTTCTCTGCCGGTCAGGTCCAGCTTATAGACCCCATTAAGAAGGAAACCAGTAAGCTATTTAATGAGGAGGTAAGTGTTTAAATAAGCAGCTCTGATTTCTCAGTTTTGAGTGGAATGGAAGCAGTTCGTTTATTTTGTACTGATTTTGTGCTTTTTTGGCATTTTGGGGGGGAGGGGGGGGTCTCTTGCCATCCTTTTCACCAGTAGTTATGCATGAAACTTTGAATTTCTGATGATCTACTGTAAAAGCTCATAACACTGGTAAGATAAATTTAAAGTCCCACTTACTATCCCATGCAGATTCTTTTGTCACCAACCTGATTTTTCCTTTGTACATTTTCACGGACGACCACAACATCATTCACATATATCTAGGGCTGAAACGATTAATCAGTATCATTGATAATGAAAAGCGTTGCCAACGCTTTTCATTATCGATTAGTTGGTCCGCACCTTCCTCCCTGCCAGGCCGTTAGAATGCTCCTGTGTACAAGGCGGTGCTCATGTGACCAGGCACATCCGCGCCTCTCCTCCTCGCTGATGTCAGCTCCCCCCCTGATATTCTCAGCCCCGCCCGCTGCTGCCTCGAGGGAATAGACTGAGAGAGGCGAGAAGCAGCCGTGAGAGCCGAGCTGTACCTGTGTAAAGTGATGAGGTAGAGGCTAATGGCTATACAGAATACTCAGTCAGTACAATAATTTCTGTGATGAAAAGTTCCCCATGATCCTAAGTATTTCTGGGGGGGGGGGGGGGGTAGTACCCCATTGGTTTTCCTGGGAGGGGGGGGGGATAGTGCCCCATCATTGGTGTTCCTGGGAGGAATAGTGCCCCATCATTGGTGTTCCTGGGAGGAATAGTGCCCCATCATTGGTGTTCCTGGGAGGAATAGTGCCCCATCATTGGTGTTCCTGGGAGGAATAGTGCCCCATCATTGGTGTTCCTGGGAGGAATAGTGCCCCATCATTGGTGTTCCCGGGAGGAATAGTGCTTCATCATTGGTGTTCCCGGGAGGAATAGTGCCCCATCATTGGTGTTCCCGGGAGGAATAGTGCTGCCCCGTCATTGGTGTTCCCGGGAGGAATAGTGCTGCCCCATCATTGGTGTTCCCGGGAGGAATAGTTTTTCATTATTCCTTTAAATAAACAAAAAAAATTGCATATTATGTTACAATAATCGGCCAACTAATTCGAAAATAATTGTTAGTTGCAGCCCTACATATATCCCACACATCTTAGAGGCAGGGTTTGTTTTTTGTGGTGTGGTTATGTGGCAATTTTTTGTGTTAGAGCTGCACAATTAATCGTTAAAAAAATTGTGATCTCGATTCAATCCCCCTGACGATCTCTATTGCAGAGTTTGCCAATTCTTTCATATAAGTGGAGAGACTTATCTGCTCACTCAGCTGTCAAAAGAAAACATCCTGGCAGTCTGCCAAGTTTTTAACATGAAACATTGTAACTAACTAGTCCTTCTTAGATCAAAGGGACAAGCCTCTGTGTAAAGAAAAAAAATACAGGCAGTCTGCCAAGTTTTTAACAACATGTAAATGCAGGAAGTTTAACCACTTAAAGTCTAAGCCCGGGTTCACACCTATGCGAATTAATTCGCAGGACATTTTAAAATACATTCATATGAATGCATCTGGTTCACATATGTGCGTTGCATTCGCACTGCACATTGCACAAAAAACGTGTGCGTTTTCTGGGCATTGCGGTGCGAATTACGAGCCCCTTATCTTCTATGGGAACGCATCTGCTTCGCAGATGCATTGCGTTCTGAACATGGATTTTCTACTTCTCCTCACTACACCTCCCCCTCCCCCTCTCCCTGCTCACTGATCCTGAGCTAAAACGCAGTGATTCCTTTGAACAGGAGATTTTTATCTCCCCAGTGAAACCTGAGCTTCAATTCGCACCGCACATGTGTGAAACCAGGCTAAATCTTTTTCTGACACTTGTTTCTTAAGTTAAAATTAATGTTTTTTGCTAGAAAATTACTTGGAACCCCCAAACATTACATATATATTTTAGCAGAGAGCCTAGGGAATAAAATGTCAATTGCTACAATATTTTTATATTTTTATGTCACACTGTGTTTGCTTAGTGGTCTTTCAAACGCATTTTTTGGGAAAAAATACACTCCAATGAATTAAAAAAAAAAAAAAAAAAAAAACGAAACAGTAAAGTAAGTCCAATTTTTATTGTTTTTTATTGTTTTAATGTGAAAGATGGTTACGCCGCGAGAAACGTGATCTATCTTCTAAGCAGCTCTAGTGTGTGTGTGTGTGTGTGTGTGTGTGTGTGTGTGTGTGTGTGTGTGTGTATGCATTCACCTTGACTTTTACACACCTCCGCCTTTTTCATGGATATGTTGACTTTTTATATCGTGTGTGTGTGTGTGTGTGTGTGTATATGTGGTTGTAAAGGCACAAGGTTTTTTACCTTCATGCATTCTACACCTAATACCTACCTGAGCCCCCTCTCGATCCAGCGATGTCCATGAGAGCCTTGCCTCTCTGGGGACTTGCACTCCTGATTAGCTTTTGGCAACAGTGGGAGCCATTGGCTCTCACTGCTGTCAATCACAGCAAGTGAGCCAATCAGGAGACAGGGGGCGGGGCTGACCCGTGGCTTCGTTT
Source organism: Aquarana catesbeiana (assembly GCF_042186555.1). Taxonomy (NCBI): domain Eukaryota; kingdom Metazoa; phylum Chordata; class Amphibia; order Anura; family Ranidae; genus Aquarana; species Aquarana catesbeiana. Next base: position 29,828,316 of record NC_133336.1, on the reverse strand, counting down.
GTGAATGAAAACAAAGCTGCAACTCAGGAGTATGCCTGCTTGGGTGCACCCAGAGCAAGTTGCTTGCTCTGGGGGCACCCGGGAAGAGCCAGGAGCGCCAGTGTGGGAACCGAGAAGAGGAGGATCTGCTCTGCTCTGTGCAAAACCATTACACAGAGAAGGTAAGTATGATATGTCTTGTCTGTTTTTTGTGGTGGTGGTGTTTTAAAAAAAAAATAAATAAAAAGCTTTAACTTTATTGGTTTCCGTTACAACAGCATTTTCTTTCAAATTCCGATTACACAAGACCTTTTGTATCTCTAATATTGCCTCCCGAAGAGTTTTGTCACGTGTATCCACTTAATTTCTAGCTCAGCATGCCTCCCATGGAGCTCTGTTCAACATATACCCCGCTGTCTCCAGATTGGAACCCATCTGGAGAGATATATACATATATATATATATATAAATTTATTATTCTAAAAAAAAAATATTATATATTCCTCCCTATGGCTGTAGGGTCAATCCACCCAAGTTTGACAGCTATGTTTTCAGGTGTGTGCATAAAATTTTGTAAACTCAATGATATTCTTGTTTGTTCTGTTAACCACTTCAATACAGGGCATTTTCAGTTTTCAGCGCTGTAACATATTGAAGGACAATTGCACAGTCATGCAACACTGTACCCAAATTATTTTTTTGTCATTCCCCCCCCCCCCACACACACACACACACACACACACACACACAAATAGAGCTTTCTTTTGGTGGTATTTGATCACCTCCTGCGTTTTTTTTATTTTTTGTGCTATAAACAAAAGAGCAACAAGTTTGAAAAAAACACAATATTTTTACTTCTTAAATATCCCAATTTAAAAAAAAAAAAAAAAAAAAAAAAAAAAAATCGGTGTTCCTATATTCTAGGCACACACGATCTGTCTCCTCTCCCCTGGCAGGACGTGGATCTGTGTGTTTACACACCCACAGATCCACGGTCCTGCTCTGTAATGAGAGATCCCAAGTGCCTGGCAGACATTGTGGCCGCCGGGCACGCCGATCGGCTCCTCTGACACTGCAGCCATGTGCGCTCCCTATACTGCCGGGAAGCCGATGACATCGTATGACGACCGCCCAGGATGGGAGATTTCATTTATGGATGTCATATGACAATGGGCGGGTAAGGAAATGGTTGAATTAAAATCATTTTGCTATATCAAATAATTGGAAAAAAATTACCTTTTGATCCTGCCATAAATCCAGTGAGCTGGATTTTTTTTTTTTTTTTTAATGGCTCCAAACACCTATCTATGTTAGCCTATGTGTCCATTTACACACATGCATTTAGAGGCAGAACAAAAAACGCCATTACCAGTACGTCCAGGAGAGCAGCAGTGTTTTTTGGCAGGGAAAAAACCTTTGACATGTGTAAACTTGGGTTAATGCTAGGCGCGTCAATCACTTGAGCTTTAAGTAATTTCAATGGATAGAATAAATTATTATTTCGCCCAGTGAAATGAATTCACGCCCAAGTGCTTGACATGCTTTTTTTTTTTTTTTTTTTTTCCTGCCGAAATGCTGCCAAGGGGAAAGGTGATGAGAGGTCCCATGCACACAGGGTGATTGCCCAACTAACAGGAAATGTTACTGGCAGGATCACCTGATGAAAATATTTGGTAAACAGGCTTTGAAGTTAAAACAGTGCTCCAGCGCCCCCCCCCCCCCCCCCCCCCCCCAAAAGCAAAAAATTTTATGGCAGCTACATATAATGTAGCTGCAGACCTTTAATATTAAAACTCTTGCCTGTCCTGGAATCCAGCGATGTTGGCACCCCAGCCGCTGTTTCCATTGGCTCTTTGGCGCTGCCATTGCCTGCAAGGGAAACCAGCAGTGAAGCCTTGCGGCTTCACAGCCGGTTTCCTAGTGCGCATGTGCGAAGCATGCTGCACTTTATGAATGGCCTGGCGGAGGGGGAAGGAGGAGTGGGGCCGAACTTCTGAGGGCTCTCACCATGATCTCAGAAGTGGGGACGGGTACCTGTCAAAAACAGGTGTATGTCTTGTGAACGTCTCATGACACACATCAAGTTCACTGCTCCAGTTCAGTGCTCCCTGATGGATAAAACCCAGACTTGTACTGGCTGCATTCCTTGAACGTGGGTGACAGATACCCTTGATCTTTGTTGCGTATTATGAAATGATTTAGCCGGGAACAAATTCATCATTAATCTGTGGCTCATTTGCATTCATAAGATGTTTTACTTGCTTGCATTCACAGGATGTGCATCGGATGTTGGCAGTCACTTTGCATTTGAAAATGTAGTAGGTATTTTGCATGTACAGGTGCAGCGGGAGCCTCAGTACAAATACCGGAGCTTGTTTTGTGCAGAAGGATCTCCTCCTCCTTTCGGGAGCTTTTTAGGAAATCATTACAGGAGGCCTGCAAAAAACAATAGAGGCCGACCATACTCTCTTATGGACCAAGCCTATTCTGACACATGTTTGTTTACAAGTAAAAATCAGTATCTTTTTTTATTTCTTTCTTTCTAGAGAATTGCTTAGATACACCCCCCCCAAAAAAAAGATAGAGATATATATATCTATATCTCGATCTATCTCTCATTTCTATTTTTCCTTATAGGGAAATTCGCTTTGGATTACAAGCATGTTTAAAAAAAAAAAAAAAAATATATATATATATATATATATATATATATATATATATATCTCTATCTATCTATATCTCTCTCTATCTATATCTTATAATATATATAGATATATATATACATTTTTTTTTAAACATGCTTGTAATCCAAAGTGAATTTCCCTATAAGGAAAAATAGAAATGAGAGATAGATATATATATCATCTTCTTTTTTTTTTTTTTTTTTTAAATATATATATATATATATATATATATATATATATATATATATATATATATATATATATATATATATATATATATATATATATATATTATTTAATATATATATAATATATTTTTTTTTTTTTTTAAATTTTGGATTGCGAGCATGATTTGTTCCAGAAACATGCTTGTAATCCAAAGCACTCCTAAGCGAATTTCCCCATAAGAAATAATGGAAACTCAAATGATTTGTTCCACAACCATTTATTCGTAAGTCCTTCAGTTTATAGTCCATATAAAAAGATTATAGCAATGTGATCAGGTTGTGTAACCATAAAATGTCCATCCACAAATGGAAGCCTCCACAAGGAGATTAGAAGCAAAATCCATACAAAGTATAAAAGAGAAGAGAGGCAGCTCTAAGTGTAGCAATTTGGTTACATTTAATGAAGGTACAACATTTAGCAACTCACATGGTTGATGATTAAAAGAGGCACATCTAAGTATGCAGGCTTCCGGGGTAAAGCTGTCCACATAGACCGTCCTCCGCACCGCCGGCTCTCACTGCTGTCAATCTGCAATCATCATCGGGAAGACTACCTTGCAGTACAGCGATTTGAAAGCGAGGCTTGAACCGCTCGAGCGCAAAGTGGAAGGGATGGTGGCGGTGTGGAGGATGGTTTTATGTGGACAGCTTTACCCCGGATGCCTGCATACTTAGATGTGCCTCTTTTAATCATCAACCATGTGAGTTGCTAAATATTGTACCTTCATTAAATCTAGCCATTTTGCTTCACTTAGAGGTGCCTCTCTTCTCTTTTATACTCAGTTGTGACAAGACGCTACTTGTATATCAAGTCAAAATTTAATAAAGTGGGGTTGCATTTGATTGTAAAGTCTTGTTTTTAACAAACATGTTCTACTTACCTGTTCTGTGCAGTGGATTTGCAGAACAGCTACAAACCTCTTTCTAGGGTCCTTCTTCGGTGCTCCTGGCCCCTCCCTTCTGTTGAGTGCCCCCACAGCAAGCAGCTTGCTATGGGGGCAACTGAGCTGAGCTGCAACTCCCTGTGTATTCATTTAGACACATAGCTGTGGTTTGGCCCCCCCTTCACTCTCCTGATTGGCTAACTGACTTGACAACAGCGGGAGCAAATGGCGCCACTGCTGTGTCTTCAGCCAATCAGGAGGTAGAGTCCCAGATGGCCCAGGGACTCGTGGACATCGGTGGATAGAGATGGGGGCTCAGGTAAGTATAAAGGGGCTGCTGCACACAGAAGGATTTTTATCTTAATGCATAGATTGCATTAAGATAAAAAACCTTCTGCCTTTACAATCCCTTTAATGCGTTAAGAAAAAAAAAAACACAATGTATAACCATTTTTTTTGTAAAATTTGAAAGCTGTTAATGCAGCGTAAATGAATACCTAACATGTCATGCTTTTAAAATTATGCACACTTATGGAATGGCACCAATTTAAGATACTCTACGGCAGTGGTTTGTTTTTGTTTGTTTTTTTTTCTCCAAAAACGTTCATTTATTATTTTTTCCTTTTTTTAAAGTGGTTGTAAAGGCAGAATGTTGCGTTTTTTTGAGCACATGACCTATGAAAATCATGTACATTTTCAGTGGCTATTATCGGCACCTATTTTCCTATGGAGAAAACGCAGAACCGTATTTTGGGCCGATAAATTTTGGCGCATCCATAGAAGCTAGTAGACTTCATTATAGTAGCAGGGCCTACTACAGTGATTTCCAGCCTCCCATGGGGATCCCGCAGATATGGCACATAAATACTTAGTGGTCCAAGGTGTACCAACGTAACTATAAAAATTGAAATACCACTTCAGCTTTAAGAAGTTTACTTTTCATAGAAGTGTGTTTTTCAAAGTGTACCTATGGTGAAAGAATAGAAAATAGTCTGAGACATTTCTTTTTATTGCACACCAGGTCTGCTTTTTGAAGAGCCCCAAGATCCTCAAACTTTCAAATGTTCAAACGGGGATCACTTAATGAGGCTTTTCAAAGCAGTGATGGGGTCAGTAGTGAGGTGGGGTTGAGCTAGTGACCATGCAAGTTGATTGGTTCTTGTACAGTAGAGTGCCACCCTATTTGGACATCCCTGAAAGGACTGCCAGGTCTGCAGTGCAAGACTCATCTGAGGACACTGCTGGCCTGGATGCCTTCTGGTTCCGGTCAAATGACCAAATTCCAAGGCTACAGCCATAGGCTCTTAGATGAAAGGGGCTGAATTGACAAATGGTGATTCCTCCACCCCCACCTCATTTGGCTGAAATCATGTGACCATTCCCATCACATTGATCGTGTAAATGCACTGAGTGGTTCTAGAGCAGCAGTTTCCTCTTAAAGGTTAACATGTAAGCCATTTTTTGAGTATATGGGTTTGTAAAGAGCAGGGGAGTTGGGAAAGGGGGTGGTTGAGGTAAGGGATTAGACCAGCTGTAAATTGCCCCACCATTCAGTTCTACACAGAGACCTGACCATCTGGTAACACTAACTTTGGAATCTCTAATACCTGCTTTCAACCACTGAATTGTATCATATGGGATTCTGACTAGTTGAGCTTTTCTTACTTTGCTCCAATTTTTATAATGACCTCAGTGTTTTCTAGAATGTATGCTGCCATATGAAATTAATGTACTTTTTTGTTCTTTTCCTCTTGTCATTAACAGAGGCTAATAGACAAGTCCAGAGTAACCTGTGTAAAATGGGTCCCAGGCTCGGAAAGCCTTTTTCTTGTAGCTCATTCCAGTGGGAACATGTACTTGTATAACGTGGAGCACACGTGCGGTACTACAGCACCACATTACCAGCTACTGAAACAAGGAGAAAGCTTTGCTGTTCATACATGCAAGAGCAAATCCACGCGGAACCCTCTACTGAAATGGACTGTGGGAGAGGGAGCCCTCAATGAATTTGCATTTTCCCCAGATGGGAAGTTCTTGGCTTGCGTAAGTCAAGATGGTTTCCTCCGAGTGTTCAACTTTGATTCCGTAGAGTTGCATGGTACTATGAAAAGCTACTTCGGTGGACTCCTTTGTGTTTGTTGGAGCCCTGATGGGAAGTACATTGTAACAGGTGGAGAGGATGACCTGGTCACTGTTTGGTCTTTTGTGGACTGTCGAGTAATAGCCAGAGGCCAGGGTCACAAGTCTTGGGTTAGTGTGGTGGCATTTGACCCCAATACCACTAGTGTAGAAGAGACTGATCCTATGGAATTTAGTGGAAGTGATGAAGATTTCCAGGAACTGATCAGCTTCGGTAGAGACAGGGCCAATAGTACACAGTCAAGGTTGTCCAAACGGAACTCTACAGACAGTCGTCCAGTTAGTGTGACCTACAGATTTGGCTCAGTAGGCCAGGACACGCAGCTCTGTTTATGGGACCTTACGGAAGACATTCTTTTCCCTCATCAGCCTTTGTCAAGAACGAGGACACATACCAACGTCATGAATGCCACCAGTCCACCGGCAGGAAGTGGGGCCCCCAATCCAGGTAGCAATGGCAACAGCATCACCACGCCGGGCAACACCGTACCTCCCCCTCTTCCAAGGTCCAACAGCCTTCCTCACTCCGCTGTGTCCAACACTGGCAGCAAAAGCAGTGTGGACAGCGCCATCGCTTCTGGCGTCAGCAAGTTTGCCACCCTGTCCATCCACGACCGCAAGGACAGGCACCATGATAAAGACCACAAGAGGAACCACAGTATGGGACATATATCTAGCAAGAGTAGTGACAAACTCAACCTAGTTACGAAAAATAAAACGGACCCTGCTAAAACATTGGGTACCCCTCTTTGCCCCAGGATGGAAGATGTACCTTTGTTAGAGCCTCTTATCTGTAAAAAAATAGCACACGAAAGACTAACGGTGCTCATTTTTCTTGAAGACTGTATAGTCACTGCTTGTCAGGAAGGATTTATTTGCACATGGGCCAGGCCTGGTAAAGTGGTAAGTTTTAATCCTTAATGCTGCGCCAAGATTAGATTCTGGGCCTATGAGGAGGGTCTTGTAGCTTTTGAAATCTCTTGCTCATCGATCAGCTTGGTGCATGTTATGAATTATTTTTTTTTTTTTTAATCTTTGCTGAAGTGGATTTTTTTTTTTTTTAGAAAACGGTTGGTTTGGTTCTCAACTGAGCGTCTGGATTTTGCTTGTTTTTTAGGCCACCTTTTTCTGCCAGGTGATGATTGGACAGTCAGAGCAGGAGCCTAAGGTTTGTAATGCGAAATATTGGCTTTGCTAGGAGGGATAAGGGAGGTTAAAAGGAAGACTTGATTTGGGGGGGGGAATGAACTAAAATGGACAATGTAGACCAGACTCCCACCTGAGAGTTGAGACCAACTGTTTTCTACTGAAGGAGAGGGACTCCGAACTGCTATTTTTTTGGGGAATGGGCGGATAAGGGTATACTAAACGTGTCAGAACTTGCATCAAACTGATGAACAAAATGGTTCAGAAGCAGCAGGTCTCTTTTTTTAAGGCTGATCTGTCGGCTACACTCAATAAAATCGGTCATTTTGTCAGAGCTACTATAATCCCACAGTCTCTTTCCTAAAAGCTAGTTGGATCACAACTCTGTACTGGTTGCTTTTATTGCTTGTAGTTGACAGGACCTTGAACATTCTTTAAAAAAATGCTGACAATTCTTTCCATTTTAAGTAGAAAGTTGTTTTTTTTGTTTTTTTTTTCCAAGACATATTTTGGTTACTGCATGTCATACCGTTTTGAATCATTTGAAATTTTTCCACTGCAATCCGTATGTTGACAAATTCTACGTGTTATATCAAAACCTTTTTGTGCCAACCAAAGAAAAAAAAAAAAAAAGTTGACAGAGCCTGTACGTTGTAATACATGCAGAAAGGCTTTATTCCCTGTCCACGACGCTGAGGCGGAACTCGGTCACTCGAAGTTTTTATTTTGTAAGAATTAGCGAGTCTGGAATTTTGACGGGGTATGGTGATTGTAGCCTGATAAACCATTAATTTGGAGGCACTTGTTAATGTATCAATGAAGAAGTGTATATTGAGTCACTCTAGAAGCAAACTAAACTTGGACACAAGTTTATCCTATTAAGTTAATAAGATCTGTATTTCTGTAAATAAATCGGTTACCTTGATTTCTTTAGTATGCTTAATGTGTAACTCCTTTCTTGCCTATCACTTGCAATATTTCATTTTTTTTTTTTTTTTTTTTTCTTTCATTGAATTTATTTTAAACTGAATAAGTAGATAGCAACAATTAAAAAAAAAAAAAAAAATGGAACACACAAAAAGCACGGCTTTAAATGCAAGCAACAAAGTTCAAACTAAGGTTTGTATATTTTTCACAGCAATAAACGTGACAGGGTAGGTGAAAGGAAAACCAGGTGCTCGTTTCTGAAGGACATGAAAAGGATCTAGGTCGAGAGGCCTCAGACACCGGCTGCCACTCTTTGGCTTCTGGACTGCATGGTAGCTTTGGTGGCAGCGGTTTCTTTTGCAATGAAGGGCATAATTTTAAGGTCAACTGCCTTGGAACTAAGATGCAGCCCAGGAGTCTATATGGGGCAACAACCAAAGTTTTTTTTTTTTTTTTTTTTTTTTTTTTTTTTTTGTGTTGTAACTGATTTTCTTTGGTATGTTAGGGACTGAACAAATTATGGGCTTTTTTTTTTTTCCTGTGCTGCCAAGGTATGCCTGCACAATTGTTCTTCAAAGCTCAGCTTTTGTTCACATTAGTTTTTCTTTAGTGAGGCTTGTCCTATCTGAGTGCTGTAGGCAACTTATCTCATTGAGCAGGACTGTAGCCAAACAAGAACCTCCTGCTCCCCTGCCCACCCCATGCAAGATTACAAATGCCCCGAAAAACTTAAAGGGAATTAAAGTCCTCAAGACTTTACTTCCTCCAGCGTTGCAGCATTTGTTAGCTCAATCATCTGTGCTGGCGTTTTCATGCTGTTTCTGAGTTTTGAGTTATCAAGCATGTTTACTGTCCAGACTGTTGTGATTTTCGCACATGCACACGGGAGATGATCCTGGCGAAAACGCATACTGCAAATGTACACACAGCTGCACATGGACAGCCTAGGCTGGGCCATAGACTGAGCGATATATATATTTTTTTTTTTCTTTCCTGCAACCACGGGTCAGTCAGTGTTAATGGGGGAATCCCTCCCGCTGAGCCATTGTGTTCTCCCAGTGGGGGGAGGCTGTCTCCGTCACAAGAACACAGTGATTATTTTAGTGACTATAAAGGCTGCTAGCAATAATCACAATCAGACACGTTTGTACAAAATCAACTTGGGTACATTCAGCCTGCCCATACATGGTCGAATCTCAGCCGGTTTTTGGTGAACCAGCCAAAATTCGAACAGTCTATGGCCCATTTTAGTCTACATTAGTGTTTATCAGCTTAAGTCCTCAAGGCGCACCAACAGGTCGTGTTTTCAGGCTCATCATTATTTTGCACAGGAGATTTGATCAGTTTCACTGCCTTAGTAATTATCACAGCTGTTTGATCTGAGGGAAATCCTCAAAACATGACCTGTTGGGGCGCCTTGAGGACTGGAGTTGAGAAACGCTGGTCTACATTTAGAAGGGGAGCTAGCAGGCTGAGTTGCTTTTATTGCAGAAGAGACATGCAAAGTGGACCTTATCGGATATATTTTGTTTTCGGTGCACAGAGAGGGCACAGGCATATAAATCTTGGTGTCTGTGCAGTTCTTGGTTGTGTTCACAGCACCAGCAGCAGCCTTCTTTTCACGTTCCCAGATTTTATAGGCTCTTGAAAGGAGCTTGTTGACAGAGTTGTCCCCGTTCTCTTCAGAAATTCTGTAATTAAGGGGGCAAGTCTGAAGGCAAGTGGCTTATGATATGCTAGAAACCCATAGTGCTTTGTGAATCATTTCACAGGCACACCCTGTATTATGGTATTTCCTAATGGTACAGTACGAGGCACAGGATCTCCTAGTTGTGAACATGGGTTTTAGGCAGCTACCCTCATTAGATTGAACGCTGCTATGAAAAGCTGCAAGGACAAAACCTCCAGTACGCAGCTACTATGTTTCTTGCTAATGTTCGGTAATGGAGAGTGAACTTCCCAATGTTTACAGAGAAACCTGGGGCTCACTTTCATCAGAAGCCTTGCAACTCCTTATCTAGGAGCAATTCACAATAATTAGAGACCCCCACTTGTCCGATTGACAAGGGTGTGGTTGTGGGCATTGAAGACTCTGGTGTCCTCTTCCACCACCTGATCTGAAAAAATCTCAGATTTTCGTATCCGGTCCAGTTTTGAGCTCTGCTTCATGCTCTCAAATTTTTCATCCTCTGTAAAGATGGATGGATCTACACGCGGGGGGAAACATTGTCCCTGTTCTGGACTCAACGTGGTTTCAAGGGTTTTTTCCTAATCCTGAGCAGTGACCCAAGGACTATTGCAGCATTTGCCTCATTCTGGATCTTAAACCCCTCTGTTTTTTAAGGGCGCAGAAGTTTGCCAGGTCTGTCATTGCCTCCCTTCTGCTGGGGAATCTGTTGGCTTACCTACACATGCCTATATTCCCACCTCATCAGTGCTATCTGCAGTTTGCATAAGTTTGCACCACTACTAGTTTGTTGCCTGTCCATAGCGGCCTGGGTATTCACCATGGTGATTGTCCAGGTCCTTGTTCTGCTTTGAGCTCAAGGTATCCATGTGGTGGACTACATCTTGTTAAAGGACCAGTCCACCCAGCCCCTGTCTGCCAATGTCCAGCGAGTGGTGCAGACTGCAGAGCTTCAGATGGATCCTCAGAGTAATTGTTTAAAGTGTCTGGGCCTGATATTGGACATGGTCCTGCTGCCTCAGGACAAACTCCTGTCCCTCTGGTTCCAGAGCATTAGTGCTTTGGAACTGCAAGCTTGTTGGTTGTTCCTCCAATGCTGGACCTCTGAGCTGAAAGGTCCTAGAATTGCGTCAGTGCCATGGCAGTTGCCTACATCGACCACCTGGGAGGCAACAGAAGTTGTGTGGCTCAACGGGAATTCCTGCTGTATCTGCAATTTGCATCCCAGGAGTAGAAAATTTGCAGGCAGATTTACTTTGTTGTCAGCGTCTGGATTCTGAGGTGTCCCAAGCTTTGCCACAGTTAAGGATGGGGGTCACACTGGACATGAATGTTCTGGCATCCAGGTTCAATAATATACTAGACAGGTATGTTGCCAGGTCCATATATTCTCTGGTGACTTGGTAAGATGAGTTCCATTTGATCAGCGCCTTCCCTCTACAGCTCTTTCCTTGTCTGCTCTGCAGGAACGAGAAGGAGGGTGGTTCCAGTGAGCTTCATTGCACTGAACTAGCCTAGGAGATCATGGAATTTGAGCATGCTCAATTGAGCATACTCAGAGTATGTGGCCCTCCCACCCCCCTCTCGGGTTGTTAGGATTTTTTGTCCCAAGGTCCCGTTCACCATCCTGCTTCTTGGACACTGTCTTTAACGGCCTAGTTGTTGAAGCCTGGGTCCTGCGAGATAGGAGATAATGGATTCTGTCATCCCTATGCTCATGAAGGTAAGAAGTCCACTTCTCACACGATTTACCACCACACCTGGATGGCCTACTTCTTGTGGTGCCATCCTAGGAGTTGCTCCTGTGGGACGAATTATGTCTTTTTCATTCTGGTCTGGCTCAGCATCTTGTCTTGAGCACCATCATGGGTTGAACCTTGGCCCTGGCTGTTCTGTTTCTAAGACCATTGACCTCTCATTGCTTTAAGGCCTTTGTGCGGGGTTCTGTGCTTATCACTCCTTCTCCTAGAATTCCTGTTGGCGGCACTGTGGGGCCTTAACTTGGTTCTCTCTCTCCCTTCAGAGGCCACTCTTTAAATTTGTTTGATATTCCCTTTTCCAATCTCGCTTTTAAGGCAGCATTTCTCATTGCTGTCACCTCTGTGTGAGGAGGGTATCTGAGTTTGCAGCGTTGTCCAGTAAGGAGCCTTTTCTAGTGTTGCACAATGGTAAGGTTGTTCTAAGACCCAGGGCTTCCCATCTCCCCCAAGGCAATTCCTCCTTTTACAATAGCCATGACATTATTCTATTTCCATGTCCTGTTCTGAAACATCCCAAGGATTTTTCTCTCCACTGTCTGGATGTAGTACATGACATTTTTCTCGGTTCCAGCCTCCTTTGGGCAATTGAAGTCCTTTGTTGTCTTCCCGAGGGTTCCCATGGGCACTTCTGCCTCTTACTCGACCTATTGCTTGGTGAATCAGACTGTTCATCATTCGAGCCTATGGTTTTAAAATGGGGGGGGGGTTCCAAACACAGATCCAGTTTACTGTCCTTCATACTTTAGGGGTGCCGGACTGTGGCCAATGGGAGTAGAAAGACACTTTCCAGTGTCAGTAAAAGCAAACAATGCCTCCGGCTTAGTGATCAGTAGGAGGAGGAATAGTGCCCCATCATTGGTGTCGGTGGAAGAAATAGTGCCCCATCATTGGTGTCAGTGGGAGGAATAGTGCTTCATTGTTGGTATCAGGGGGAGGAATAGCATCCCATTGTTGGTGTCAGTGGGAGGAATAGTGCCCCAAGGCGTGTATAAATGCAAGCAAAGGACCACATCAGGCTGGCGGGCCACAGTTTGGAGATCACTGGTTAAGAAGAAAGGTTCCCCCTTTGCCAGTTAGGGTGCAGCATTAGATATCTGTGTTTTGAGATTTGCAAGACTACCTGGTTTCCTGTTCACATATTTAGGATTTAACCAGATGGATGTTCAGGCCTTCTCAGATGCTACTTCATGGTGTAAGTTGCTTCCAGCTGTACTTGAAACTCTGGTGAGCCTTTTCTTGCCCTTTTACATGGACCTGTTGGTAGCTTGCCATTTTGCCCACCCCTCGGTTTGACTTCTTTGGGACGCCCCATGGTTATGACTGGAGATCCTGTGTCCTGTATTCTGCCCCAAGAAAGGATTTAAGTTTTTGTTTTTGTTTTTTAAATAAAAAAGGTATAAACCAGTATGGTTTCCTACTAACATACAGAAAATGCTACTGTAGTCCCTTGACTGCCAGTCATAAAGTGCCTCTCCATCAGGTCACGCAATCTTTGCTAAAAGGGAGGATCAGTGTAGAGATTGGCTGATTTCCCCATCCCCCTCCCTCTTTGGTAGTGATTGTGTAACTAAACACCACATGACCCCAAAGCAGAATTTTCTGTACTGGCTTTAGTTATTGAGATGGGTAGGCACAGAAGCGAGGAATCCTTGGTTGAAGTCACACGGTACACTTTCAAGCGCATTTACTGCTGAGAAGTATCAATGAACATTAACACTTCTGTTTTGTTCCAATGAGAAATCTATTGTGTTCTCTTAAGGCTATGATGCTACCTTGTCCTTAGGAGCAGCGATCCCAGTGCTGCAGCAGTCCTGGTGTTGCAAGAAAAAAAGCTGATGAGCCTTTAAATCAGGATTTATTTTCTGAACTTCCATATTGTGGATGAAGAATACTATTCAGGCTTGGTAGCCTACCAGGTCTGGAACCTTCATGAATGTGAGTTATGGCAAACTAAGCAAGCCTAGACGGACTTGGCCGTTTAGAGGTCCAACACGAAACTTCTCACAAACCATCCGATTTTTGCTCAACATCATTTCAATATCAAAAAGATACCTTTGTTGGTAAATTTAATTCCCTGAATTTCAGCTTCTGTAGTCCCGAGCTTCAAGTACTTGGCTGTCAAATCACCAGTTCTTGTAGATACACTGATGGGAGTGATAAAGCATAGCCAGCTGGCAAGTCTAATGTGTGATCTGTCTATAAAGCTTCTTTTGTTTTTTGTTTTTTTTTAAATATATACACAATAAGTGTGTTTTGTTTGTGGTGCCAGCTTGACAAACACTTCTACGTCATGGTGCCTAAATTCTGTTTTTAGGTTTAAAGCTAGATTTGTTACTAATCAATAGCCTACTTAAACATTCCCATCACAGTTTTGGCTGTCTTTTCATGTACTAGTAATAATAAACAACTTTATTTTATATAGCACCTTTAAAGGTCACTTAACAAAAATGAGAGACACAAAAACTCAGGAAATGCACAGTATAAAACAAAAAAAAAGCAGCAATTATGTAAAGGCTTGTCCAAAGAACAATTTTAAATTTGAATGAGTTTAGAGAAGATGACTCTGATGTTCTTTGGAAGTTAATTCCAGAGTTTTGGGGCATAGCAGTAGAAGGCTCCTTCTCCCATCAAGTGTAGGTGAGTAGGGGGACATAGAGAAGACCAGAATTTGAGGAACCGAGGTTACAAAGGGGAGGGGAGTAAGTTGATAAAAGTTCATACAGATAATGGGGTGTCAAGCCATGAAGAGCCCTATAGGTGAGCAAGAGGATCGTAAAGTCTACGTGAAACCTGACAGGTAGCCTATACAAGGACTCAAAGATGGGGGGGGTAATATGGTCACTTGTACCAGACCTAATGAGGATTCTGGCTGCAGAATTTTGTACATATTGTAGTCTATTAGGGTATTTGGGTACTCCAAACTGTGGGCCGGATGCAGCTCTTTGCTTGCCTTTTTATCCGGCCCTAGAACCACTATTCCTGCCACCGATACAAGGCACTATTCCTCCACTGACACCAACAATGGGAATTACGGTATTCTTCCCACTGATGGCAATGATGGGGCACTATTCTGTACCCTGATACCAACAATGGGGCAGTATTCCTCTCACTGATACCAATAAGGGGGCATTGCTTTACTCCCAGGACGTTCTGTCCAGAGTCTGCGCCCCCCCCTCAAAAGTCTGAAGGACCATAAACTGGCCCTTTGTTTGGAGACCCCTGGAGTAAAGGATTGCAGTAGTCAAGTCGGAAGAACACAAATGTGCAGATCAGGTTTTCAACTACAGTATATGATAGCATAGGATGCAGGCGAGCAACATTTTGGATCAAAAATTAAGCTAGCATTAAATATCACCCCTAGATTTTTCAATTTAGGCAGGTCACACACAGTTCAAATCTTGGCCGGTTCAGCAGGAACCAGCTAAAATTCAAACTGTATGGGCAGGCTGAATGTACCAAGTTGATCAACTTGGGTACAACCAGCATGCTGAATTTTACCTGCGATTATCGCTAGCGGCTGCTGTAGACAATGGAAAATAGCCCAGCAGGAGGGATTCCCACATAAACTTTGTGTTGAGGGGAAAATCAAGCAAATTTCTTTCCTGCAACCTGTGGTTGTAGGAAAGAAGTTTGCTCCAAGTATGGTGTTTGGTGTTTTGTATTGGTGTTTTGTGTCTATTTGTATTCCAACCCAGGACTGCTCCAGAAACTGATTAACCACTTTGTGTTCCAGACTTATGATGCATAAAGCTCTGACCCACCCTGGCCAATCAGGTTTGTGGTTCCTGAAGCTCGTTTAGTAAAAGGTCATTGTTTTGATTGGTTACAATGGATGACAGCGCACTGCACTGGCTTATTGAATAAGCTGGGTTGTTTTAAGATTGTGTACTGGTGAGTGGAATTTAGAAATCACTCTATAAATGCACTTGTGTTTTTTTCCTTTTAAGTTATCTAAATTAAGTTATCTAACTATCTGATGCTCAGTTGGCATTTTATTAAATGTACATGTGACTAATTTGCTAAAAACAAAAAAAACCCTAAAATTTCAAATGTTTCTCATCCATGAGTATGCAGTACCAAAATTGGCACCTGTTTTAGGGTGCAGGGAATGAGAGTTGTAACAGGTAAGTGTCGTGTTTTAAACATTTTTAAAAGGAGCTCCAGATTTAGCCAAAAATGCAGTATACATTTGCATGTTCATGCTATAAATATATGAGAAATATGTTGTAATTATTATTCATTTTTATTTATTTTTTTTGTACCTGCCTTAAAGCCTTATGGGAGCTGAGAGCTCCCTCAGGCAACTCCGAATGCTTGAATTGTGAGTTTTGCTTCACTTTGTAATATGAAGGAAAGGCTTTATCCAAGTCTCAGCATCTATAGGGGGAGTATTGGTGAAGATTGTGAATCTTCTGTATGCACAGCTCCGTCTAGTGGCAAATGCTGGGAGATGATTTTCCAGGATATAAGGGATACATGGCTTCACCACTTTTAATTTTGATCTGCTGACAGTAATGGGCATGCTGTGTGTTTGAACTCTCCAGCCTCTCAGGAATTTTTGGAGACATGGAACTAAAAGCAGTAAGCTCCTTTTTTTTTCTTTTTTTTTATTTCACACTACTGGGGCACATTTTTCCTTTTTAACACCCGTGTTAAGTTTATACACAGCAAGAAAGACAGATAATCAGCGTAAAGGCACCTAAACTAAATATATTGAAGAAAAATTGCAAGCTGAACACTCCAAGGCAATTATACAATAACTCGTAAAACTTACAATCAGATAAATTGGTGAAAGTAGCTAATGAGATAGCTAAGGCTTGGCCATACATGGTTGAATTTCGAAAGAATTTTCCTTTGAAAATCAGGGAAAATTGAGTGCTGTCCGTGATACTTTTTTTTTTTTTAATTTGCACTAACATATCATTTTTCATAGACGAGCTTTCAGGGTGTGTCCCTTTCTTCAAGGTCCAAGCAGTACTGATTCACAAAAGTTTTAGCAGAAGGTAAAATGTTAAAACAAAAACAAAAAACAAAAAAATCTTTGAGGGAAAGGAAAAAGAAAAACAAACACATTACAAATCAATCAATACTATGGTAATAAAGCTATTTGCAAGTGAGATAAGACAGAGGGAAAGCTATAGACTGGAGGGGGTTATGATAGTCACAGAGGGGGTCATAAAACTGTAGTATAATGGGTGAGGAAACAACATCTAAATTTAGGCCATTGTTTTTTGTGTCAAAAAGAAGTATCATTCTTATTCTTAGGAATGATACTTCTTTTGGACACAAAAAAAATGGCCTAAATTTAGATATTGTTGCCTCACCCATTATACTACAGTTTTATGACCCCCTCTGTGACTATCACCCCCATCCATTATCATACTATTGATTTTGTATGTGTTTGTTTTTCTTTTTCCTTTCCCTCAGATTTTTTTTTTTTTTTTTTTAACATTTTTACCTTCTGCTAAAACTTTTGTGAGTCAGTACTGCTTGGACCTTGAAGAAGGGGACACACCCCGAAAGCTTGTCCATGAAAAATGTGAGTGCAAATAAAAAAAGTATCACGGACAATACTCCATTTTCTTTGTCACAATTGCACTAATACAGCTTCAATCGCCTCACTTTTGAAAATCCAGAAATTCTGTGCGTTTTGTCATCCGATGGTGCCACCATTGATTTTAAAGTTCGGCCAACCAAGTCTTCAGTTTCACCTTATGTTGCTACAGAAAAGCATTTTCGTGGGCGGGAAGCTTTTCTTTCTGAGAATTCTTTTCTTGCACATGCGCATTTCTTTTTTGATTACATTTCTCGCACGATTCTCCCATCATTGATTAGAAAATCATTAGTCTTCAAAAAATTTCCAACATGCCCTATTACTCAAATTCGATGGCCACACACAAATCTGCTGTTGCTGCAGCCCACTAATGGTGCAAACTACAAACAAATTCTTAGATAAGATTTTCGAAAGAAAATTCTTTCGAAATTCGACCCATGTATGGCCTGCCTTAAAGTCCACATCTACAGAGTTATTCATCAATAGAGGAATCGAGGAACATTGGCCACTGTGAAAATGTGCATCCAATCAAGCATGCAATTGCCAAAATTAGTTTAACGCCTCCACCAAGAACATTATCAGCTGCTCACCTCCATATGTATGACCCCCTGAAACCAGGATGGTCAATAAGCACTTTCCACACTGAGGGGAATAAGGATCATCCGGGAGTCAGTCAATGGCAAAGGTGATGTTTCCTCCGCAGTGTATATGAAAATAAGCAGAACAAATAAGCAGAACAACATCTAGTGCTCTCTGCTAAATGTTTTTTAAAAGAAGGTAAAAAAACTTACAAGTTCAGCACTCGTAACAAGTGCATATATCGAGCACTCCCAAGAAAGTACATCAAACCAGAAAGATGGCCAACGTGGGTGACGTCATGCGTGGCTCCTCCCCCATACACGTCATGCCCTGGGCAGGGCTTTGTCAGTGGGAACCGAGCCACATAACCCGCACTTCAATACACAGTCTAAAGCGCGTTGCGTCCCACCCAGGACGTAATGCGTACAGGTGAGGAGCCACGCATGACGTCACCTACGGCCGTCTTTCTGGTTGTACTTTTCTTGAAGCACTCAATATATGTACTTGTTAAAAGTGCTGGACTTGTAAGTTTTTATTTATTTTTTTTTTTTAATAAACGTTTATTTAGTAGAGAGCACTATATGTTCTTCTTATTTCCATATACACTGCAGAGGAATCGTTATCTTTGCCATTGACTCACCACTGGATGACACTTATTCCCTCAGCGGGGAAAGCTCTTATTGACCATCCTGATTTCAGGGATCATACATATGAGGTGAGTCAGCTGATGATGTCCTTGGTGGAGGTGTTACACATTTTGGCACTTGGATGCTTGATTGGATGCACATTTGCACAGTGACCAACGTTCCTCGATTGGAAAACATTAGAGATATGGACTTTTAGCTATATAATTTATTATTGGCTACTTTTTGCACTGCACTAATGTTAGCATGTTAGTTTTCTTTTTTTGTTTTTCAAATTTTGTTTGAATAGAAGGAAAAACTTTTAGTTTGTAAATCGCCACAGTTTAGAATTTGCAACATGATTTTATCTCTGCACCAATATCCACCACTGGTTCTTCCTCTGCAGTGTATGTAGAAGGGCAGATACGTCCCCCTCTCTGCTGGAATAATTGGAAGGCTTGTTAGTCTTACACACCTGAATAGCACATCACCACCAGCCAGTTCCTCCAGTGGAGCACCAACTTCTTACTCTGAGCCCAAAAATGTTATATTTTACAGCTTACCAATCATTAGGTTGTTTTTGTTTTTTTTCTCCTCTGTTTTCACCTCGTGGTCTGGCTAGTAACACCCCTCGTGTATTAGTGAGTCATTTCCTGTTTTGGCTATGGGACAGGAAGTGAAGGGAAATCTCTGCAATGGGACATAAATGTCAAAAAATAAACTGAGGGGCTATAACCCTCCCTTTCTGTATCCAAAATTATTTTTTTTTCTGTAGTTATACTTTAAAGTAACAAACCTGACTACAGCTCACCCCCATCCCCCCCTTGTACTTACCTGAGCCCGATCTGGATCCATCACTGTGCATGAGAGCAGCAGCTCTGTCCACTCTCCCTCTCCTCTCATAGGCTCAGAGACAGCAGAGAGAGCCATTGGCTCCCCCTGCTGTCAATCACAGCCAGTGGGTAGAGAGCGCGCACGGGGCAGCTTCACCTAAGCCGTGTTCTATGTCAATGGGCACTCAAAAGCTAGTCTGCACAAGCGCCCCTATAGGTAGAGAGCGCGCCGCCGACAGGTCACTTTTTCTCTGATTACACAGAGGAAGCCGATCAGCGGGTGCAAGGTACCTGATGTCCTCCGGCACCCTCCAATCCTCAGGCAGACACTCAGAACTGCAATCTGCCTATGTAAACAAGGCAGATCGCCGTTTTGACGGGGGGGGGGGGATGGAGTTTTTGTCCTTGCAAAATGGGGAATAAATTCCATCTCTTCCCCTAGTAAAAGTACCTTCTGCAGTGTAGTAAAACACAGGCCAGGCACACGGTTAACCCTTTGATCGCTCATGATGTTTAACCCCTTCCTAGCCAGTGTCATTACAGTGACAGTGCATATTTTTAGCACGTGTCACTGGTCCCCAAAGTGTCAGAATTTTGGATAGAGTGGAGAGGTATTGGAACCCCTGTCGGTTTTTATTGCGGTCTGCGTCTTCATTAGGGAGGTTCACTCTCTATATTTGTCCTGTTTACCATTATCACCAAAAGTGAGAGAAGTTTGGGTTATGACCGGAACAGGAATAAAGTGAAAATCGTTCAGTGGGGACACTTGTTTTGGCTATGGGGCAAGAAGTGAAGGGGAATCCCCAACCCACCCCATGGGGGAAATGTGAGGTATAGTTCTGCTTTTTAAATATAATTTTCAGTTTGCAGTGCTCAGACAAGGTTGAGTTCTGCTTTATGCTTTGAAAGCGAGGATTTGTGGGTTCACCAGGAATCCCAGGGGTGCTGCCTGATTGCATGCTAATGTGATGAGATGGTGGCTTAGACAGCACCTGTCAGAACTTGATGTAACCCCTCAGCCCTCACTCACTGTTAAAAGACAGAAATCAGATTAAGATTAAATCTCATAAAAGCTTCAACATGTTAATGTTGCATAGTAGATGAGGTTGAAAAAAGACACTTCCAACCTATGTGTGTGATTATATGTCAGTATTACATTGTATATCCCTGTATGTTGCGGTCATTCAGGTGCTTATCTAATAGTTTCTTGAAACTATCGATTCCCCCTGCTGAGACCACCGCCTGTGGAAGGGAATTCCACATCCTTGCTGCTCTTACAGTAAAGAACCTTCTACGTAGTTTAAGGTTAAACCTCTTTTCTTCTAATTTTAATAAATGACCACTTGTCTTGTTAAACTCCCTTCCGCAAAAAAGTTTTATCCCTATTGTGGGGACACCAGTCCGGTATTTGTATATTGAAATCATATCCCCTCTCAAGCGCCTCTTCTCCAGAGAGAATAAGTTCAGTGCTCGCAACCTTTCCTCATAACTAATATCCTCCAGACCCTTTATTAGCTTTGTTGCCCTTCTTTGTACTCGCTCCATTTCCAGTACATCCTTCCTGAGGACTGATGCCCAGAACTGGACAGCATACTCTAGGTGCGGATGGACCAGAGTCTTGTAGAGCGGGAGAATTATCGTTTTATCAAATGTAATATCAAAAGTTCTTTAACCACTTGCTGACCAGACCTTTTCTGGCACTTTTTAGTTAAAATCAGTATTTTTTGCTAGAAAATTTACCCCCCCCCCCCCCCCCCCAAAAAAATAAATTTACTCATAAAAAAAATAAATAAAAATAAAATAAATCTATATCTCCCCTTCCTGTAAAAGCAATCCAGTGGTTGAATAGCCGCTAGGGTGGCTTTTACATGTGAGGGAATCACCGGCTGAAAGCGGATATTTGAATGATGCCTGTGGCTGCAACCATCATCCAGATATCGCCACTTCAACCCAAGGACATCATATGACGTCCTACGGGCAGGAAGTGGCTAAATCTTGGGGTCCTGTATTAGAGGTCCATGTTTAGGCACTTCCTGTTAGTGTGACAAAACTGTTCCTGTCACCTCCCAATATGCTTTTGTGTTGTCGTCCTCTCACATGCATCTCTGGTGGAGATGACAAGCGACTGCACATTCTGCAGGAATGGTCCATCATTGTCACTATCAGAAACCTGGTCCAGAGCAATGATGTGAAGCCAGCGCTGGAGTGTATGCAGACAGGAAGTAGATGGAAGAGGCTTCAGGAGATTGGCAGCCCTCTGATGCAAAAACAGTATTAGTTTGAAGCATTGTGTATAGAACCTTCATTATGGTTTAGATCTACTTAAAGCTAAATAAGTGCTATTAATAATTCATTGGCTGGCCTGCTTGTATAAGCCCAGTCCAGACTTGGGAAGATATACGTGGCAGATAAAGCTGAGGATGAATAGATGGGCTGTTCTTTGTATTTCTTCCAGATCTATGCAGTAATCCAGTGTGAGACTTTTCCTTCCTGTAAGAAAAGACCCGGGCACTGCTGCTCCCTTTCCTTGTGCAGGGTGACTGGTCTGGTCTCCGCTCAGTCCTGTAATTTTCTGCAGGCAGCCTGTAGTGGGTGGAGCCTGGTGGGTCCCTCCCGCATCTCTGCGCTCTCTCCTTGTGCAGGGTGATTGGTCTCAACTCCGCCCACTCCTGTAGTTTGCTGCAGGCAGCCTGTAGTGGGTGGAACCTGGTGGGCCCCTCCTACAGCTCTGTTTTCTCTCCTTGTGCAGGGAGACTGATCTTGTCTCCGCCTCCTGCAGTAGATTTCTGTAGGCAGCCTGTAGTGGGTGGAGCCTGGAGGGCCCCTCCTACAGCGCTGCTCTCTCTCTCCTTGTGCAGGGAGACTGGTCTTGTCTCCGCCTCCTGCAGTAGATTTCTGCAGGTAACCTGGTGGACCCCTCCTACAGCTCTGCTCTCTCCTTGTGCAGGGTAATTGATTTGTCTCCGCCCCCCTCCTGTAGTTTTCTGACGGCAGCCAGTAGTGGGTGGAGCCTGTTGGGCCCTTCCTACAGCTCTGCTCTACACAGGCAATGTACAGCACAGTGATGATGTCAGTGATAATTTTTAAAAGGTAATCTGTGTTTGCAGAGGCATTTGGTGCACACCAGGTGGGTTTATATCCTTTGACTATTAAAGAATCTATTAAAGTAATTGCCCAGAGTTCTGTTTTAACAACTTGTAGATTTATTTAATTTTTTTTGCCTGTGTTCTGCTTATTTCTTGATGTAATTCAGAATGGTCTTCTAACAAAAGAGGCTGTAATATTCCCTCTTCCCCCCAGTATTAGACTGGCACTTTAAAACCAGGCCGGTTGTGTTGAAGATTAGATGGGCTTTCAGCAGGAAGGTTTTCTCCTCGGCCGCCGTGTTGACATCACCGGTTTAATGTACTGACGGATGCTGGACTTGGCTTACCCTTTAAAAAAAAAAAAAAAAATCTTCCTTCTGATTGATCTGCGCTTTCCTGGGAACGTGTCCTAGGCTTCAGCGCTAGTCGCAGCAGATGTGGCGGACTCAATCATTGTGTCATTGCAGGGATGGGGGGGGGGGTCTCAGTTGGAGCCTTGGGGTATGTGTTAATGAGTGTTTTTTATTCAGTACCATGCAGGTTTATCTTCTCTTTAGCCACATGGATATTATCATTCTTTTTAGTTTGTTTTCCTTTTGCATTTTAACTGTTGTATGTACATTTGATCCACCTGCATTTATAATCTAATGAAAGCATCCTGCCTGCCCCAGCTGAATGACTGGGCGGTTAAAGAGCAAAACTTGTGAGGTCATCTGTCTGCTTACTTTTCTCTCCCTTCTTATCAACCTGTCCACACATGTGCATGCAGCACACCAGATTTAGGACAGTCTAAGGCAGGGGTCTCAAACTGGCGGCCCTCTGGCCATTGCAAAACTACAAGTCCCACGAGGCATTGCAAGGCTGACAGTTACATACATGATGGGACTTGTAGTTCCGCAACAGCTGGAGGGCCACCAGTTTGAGGCCCCTGATCTAAGGGCTTGCTCACATGTGAGTTTGGAGGGAGCTGTACTTTTACCACCCAGAACTGCTACCTCCTTGGCTACAGGAAACAGTGGCAGGGGCTGCACACATGCCACAGCAGGAATTGTACCCCCTGGTGCTTTTGGTGGGTGTGGTGCTCCCTGGCAGCGACCCGTGCAATTGGATGGGGCCACTCTACAAACACCCCCCCCCCCCAATCATGTGCTAATGCGGGATTCAAGAGGCAAAAATGGGTGGTGTGGAGGCAAAGCAATGCCTGTTTGCCACCTGTCAAATGCTCTCTAAAGAGTGACTCAAATGCCCAACACTCTTCAGAGAGCACTGCAAGTGTGCTACAGTAAAAAGGGGATTAAAGTGTAAGGGCAATACTTCTTTTCCCGGTAAACAGGACAGATAGAGAGTGTGAATCTCCTTAACGGGGGCACAGCAATAAAAACTGACAGGGGTTCTAAACCATCTGCAATGTAAAAAAAATGGGGTTTGCCTTTAGTTACATTTTTAAAGTGGAGTTCCGCCAAAAAAAAAAAAAAATTAAGTCAGCAGCTACAAATGCTGCAGCTGCTGACTTTTAAAATAAGGACACATACCTGTCCAGGGTGCCCGTGAAGCCCTCGTCCCTCGGCTCCGGCAACTTAAATAAGGGAATCGGAAAGTAAAGCCTTGTGGCTTCACAGCCTGGTTCCCTACTGTGCATGTGTGAGCCGTGCTGCGCGTCCTGACTAGTCCCTGCTGTCTTCTGGGACCTGTGTGTCTCCCAGAAGACGGGGGTTGGGTGGGATGGAGGGGAAGTTGGAGTGAATACCTGTATTAGACCACCTTGAAAGGTGGCAAATGTGGCAGCGGAGGGGGGAGGAGCCAGATAAGCGTAAGTTCCATATTTGGGTGGAACTCCGCTTTAAGAGGGTAAAGCTAAATTCAGACACTGAATTTGGCTGTATTAAAAAAATATATATATATAATTTATTTTATATATATATATATATATATATTATTTTTAAGGATTACAGAGCTGTATTTGTGGTTTTATATCTGCTGCTATTCAGCTTTAATGCCCCCTTGTCAAGTTAAGAATACAGATTACGGCAGGATTTGGAAAGCTTTAGCAATCTTGATGTCTGCCTGAGCTTAACGTTTCACAGTCGAAGATTAAGAATCACCTGAATGTTGTCAGTCTCTGGGCCTCCTGCAGGTCATCATGGCTGCATTACCTTTTGCAGAGATGAGATCTCTTATCCAGGTCAATTTTATGTGGTTTGTGGACTGAATTTCCTCAAAGCTTCTTCAGAGGTGATGATTTGAGGGGCTTCACGAGCTGCAGGAGATGTTGCTTGGGGAAGAATTTTCATAAACGCAGCTCACTTCCTGCCACAATATTCCCACTGACTTCCATTCTTTGGCCTAATATGGCTGATAATGTTACTTTATGACAGGGAACAATTAAAGATAAATATTGATAACCATCTGCTTTGAGTTATAGAAACTGTTAAGTGTATATTGGCAAATGATATTGGGTGTTCTGTCCTTGCCGTACATTTGCCTGTGTGTACCTCAACATGCAGCTTAAAGCGGACCTTCAGTCATTTTTTTTAACTTTCCATCTATTAAATCTTCTGCCCTTGTTATTTTAACTTTGGATGGTAAAACATTTTTTTTTTTTCTTTTATGCCAGTAAATACCTTTATAGAGCCCACTTCCTGATTCTTGTCTGGTCATTAGTCTAGGCCAGTGATGGCGAACCTTGGCACCCCAGATGTTTTGGAACTACTTTTCCCATGATGCTCCTGCACTCTGCAGTGTAGTTGAGCATCATGAGAAATGTCGTTTCAAAACATCTGGGGTGCCAAGGTTCGCCTTCGCTGGTGTAGGCTTATGACAACATGCACAGCTCTCTCTCTCTTGTGAGAGTTTGCCAGGAAGGGAGGGGGGAGGATGAGTCTTAAGAGAGCCAATGAGATCTTCAGAGCTGGAGGTGTCTATGTAAATCCAGGAAGTGAACAGGCAGCAGCTTCAGCTGCCCACAGTTAAAATGGTTGCAGCCAGACTCAGTGGAGGGAGATTTCTGCAGCATATTTGGCAAGTACAGAATCGCAGTATATATAAAATAATATGCAAAGTGGTTGGAGGGAAGCTTCAGAATGGCAAAGATGGTTTTTATTACAAATTATGTGGGCAGACTGCAGTTCCTCTTTAAGGCCCAGTTCACACTGGTACAGTGATTTGTGTGCGGTTCCCATACTGCATCAGAATCGCAGGTAGTTCACACTGTACTCTCTGAATTGCTGTGGGTGTCAATATAAAGTTAATGACACCCCCAAATCAGTTTGCAGTGCGAACTGTGGAATCGGATCGCATGGGTCTCGACAGCCATGTGCTCGGATTCCAGTGCAGACAAAAAAAAGGGTCCTGCATGTTTTTGGTGCGAATTGAGCCGTACATAATGTATGGCTCAATCTGCACCGCACTGAGTTTGCATGTCATTTTGTACAGGAATCTGGTGTGATTCCTGTACAAATGAAATGCGATACGGCAGACCACATCAGTGTGAACCCGGCCTCTAACCCTCTTATTCTGCAATAAGCCAGACTGAATGTAATCTTGAAGCTTTATTGACAAAAACAGGGTGGGGTCAAACATCAGGAAAAACAGATTAGAAATGCATACAATAAATGTAATGAAGCCTACAAAACACAATTAAATAAGCTGCAGATGGCAATAAGTCCATGCTCGCCAGCGATGCTGCCCGTAGAGGGTGTAGGTTTAGTCTACCAATAGTTGTGCACATCTTCACTTGTCTCACGATTCGTTTAAGATTATCCTGTCCACGATTTGATTTCACGATGCATCACGATTACTGCGCAAGTGCGCTTGGTTAAACTTTTTATCCAAAAATTCAAGCAGTCAGAGAAAACAATATTTTTCTCCAGGGGCAGAGGGATAGGTGGGATCAGGGGCAGAGGGGTGATGGTAGTGGAGGGATGGGATTGGTGGCTCTTGCCAGCTCTGTGTCAGTCGATTCCCCCTCCTCCATACTGCTCAGTGTGTCTTCTCCTTTCTGGTGCCTTCAGTGAAGCCTCTCCTGATGTTGGGTCTTTTCGAGCCCCTCCCTCTGCACACTGTACTGGCTGTCGGCTCATCAGCTGACTTTCTGCTTCAGTGGGGGGGGCGGCTTTATCCACCATGCAGGCTCTGCCTGTTTCTCCTGGAGAGGCAGAGCACTGCACACACTGACGGATGACGTCGTCAGAAATCGATTCGCAGCATGAATGTCTGAATCGCGATGCATCGATGCTGCAATTTATATTATATTCAACACCCCTATCTACCAACATGTTCAGCAAGAATGATGGCTGTTTCCTCTCCCTCAGTTCTTAAAGGATAAATTAACCTTTAAAAAAAATTGATAATAAATGCACATCTTTTTGCAGTTAAAAAAAAAAAAGTGTGTTTTATTTTATTTTTTGGGGGAGCCTGGAAAGCATTGCAGATCGTGGGTGTTAAGCAGGGCTCTTGCTGACTGTGTAAGCTATTTGGCTGTACATTGTATACACGAGCAGGAAGCATTAGTGAACTACCACACAGCCACTTCATTTGTTCACAGGAATCTGCAAATAAAAAAAACTACAAGTCCCATCCACCACCCTGGAGGATGGGCTTGTAGTTTAAATGAACTCCGGGTATGCTTATCAGGAACGGTCCGCCCCTGCAGAGGTGTGGGCAGAGAGCCCCAAGCAGTGTGTAGGAACCTGACTTCTGATTGGCAGGTGCAATGCTTTGCAGGCTCCTAAGGAAAATAATAAATGATATCCCTCCCCCAGAACACTCCAGTCAGCGCTTTCAGCAATTGGCTTTTGGAGCCGGACGGAAGACCTTTTTTGGTCATGCCCTTTTGACAGAAGCCAGACGGGCTACAGTACGCATAGGCTGAATGCATTAAGCCCCATACACACAGGCCGAATGTTGAATAGAAACTAGCCGGTACTGCCCGACATTTGGCCCGTATGTATGGGGCTTAATGCTTTCGCTTTTGGCTTAAATAACATGTTAATGTTCAAACATGATGTAAATATATATGTAAAGCACTGCGTAAATTGACAGTGCTATATAAGTACCTGAAATAATTATAAGCTAAAGCCAAAACTATTTTTACTTTTTTACCTCCAAAAAAAGAAAAGCTTACTTTTTTTTTTTTTTTTTTTTTTAATTTTAATTTTAAGAGTGAGGGTTAGATTTTTTTTTTTTATTGCTGAATGAATGTGCAATAAACCCATGCCATGAATGTGGGATTTAATTTGGGTCACCAGCAGGTACTATACCACAAAATATATGAAAGTGTCAATATGATAAAGACCGTGCTGACCAAAGCTCAAATATGTGCAAAAAATGTAAAAAAAAAATTTGGGATCTTCAAATTTTCAATAAAATGACAATATAACCCCAAATAAAATATTAAAAAAATTCTGTGAATAAGATGACTGATTACTTAAAATGTGTGCAAAGAAATACTATATATATATATATATATATATATATATATATATATATATATATATATATATATATATATATATATACACATTTATTTATTTATACAATATTACACACCCCTACTACAATGACCATTGCTGAATGGACCTTCAATCATGAAAAAAGAGTAATGCTAAATCAAAGTGTGTGTGTGTGTGTGTATGTATGTATGTATATGTGTGTGTGTGTGTATATATATATATATATATATACATACACATATACACACACATATATATATATATATAATAAAATCTTGGTGTATTTCTTTGCACACATTTTAAGTAATCTTATTCACCTTTTTTCAATTTGGGTTGTATTGTTATTTTGTTGAAATTTGAAGGGTTCATAATAATTTTGCACATATGTGAGCTTTTTTTCAGTGCGGTCTTTATTGTATTGATATAGATTTTTATTGCTGTAGTCCCTCTGGTAATGTTCACCCTTTTTTCTATTTTCTCCTGGTGACCATGGTCACCGGGACTCAGTGAGGGGTAAATCTAAACCTAAATCTAAATGTTTAAGTTGCCATCAGAACAGAAATAGAGGAAACTCCTGTTTGGTGACAATTGTCAGAGGGGGCTTTACCTTGCTGCCAACTCAGCGATCCTAGATCAATTCTGATTCTGGTATTTCTGACATACCAGTGTGGGATTTTCCCTGTTCACATACCTACAAACAGTAGCAGCCCTGAAGAAGGGGGGGTCTTTTCCCCTGAAACGCGTTGGCTTGACCTTTTTTTTTGCTGCTTCCAATAAACAACCACAAAATAGAAACTTTTTTTTTTTTTTTTTGCATTTCTTTGGATATTGGGCACTGCCTCCTCACCTACCCCTTACATTACCTTGCTTCAGGGAATTTATTCTCACACCCGGTTGTGTCTATAAGGCAGAAATCGGAGGGAAATCTCCCCGAATGGAATATAGATGACAATAAAATGAATTGGTTGTTAACCCTTCCCTACTCCATACAAAATTAAAAAAGAAGCTTTAGAAATACTGTAAACTTTAAGGGAAAAATGTATTTGGTGTTGTCAATTTAGTATATGTAAACCCAAGAATAAAAAGTATTGCATTTTTCACACTTGGTAATCCTAATAATTCTTCCAGTGACACATTTCCTGTGTTAGGGGAACAACACCCTCTGTACTTTTATGGAGTTAGCAGCGTTGTCACCCTAGGACAGGAAATGTGGTAAGACTATGGAACGTTCCCCCACCCCCTCCTCAGGGTGGTGGGACAAGACTTTTTGGAGGATCAACCGGTATTTTTTTGGCACCTGCAGAAAGTATACTTGGCCTGAGATGGGGGGGGGGGGGGGGATCGAAATAAATAAACAATGCAGCCACCATATGGAATGACCAGTACTATGCAGTATATAACATTTTGTTCTTGGGTTTAGTTAAACGTTAACATTTTTATATTGGCCGGCCACAAGGGAAGCCAAGAAGAAATTGCTTTTTTTATGTTCCATTTCATTGGTTTACTTAAGATCTTTTAAGTGGCAGTATCTTTCTTCAATTACTTTTTTTAAGCAATTCATGTCTTACCATTTCTTGTTATCGATTTAATAAAAACTGCTTTATTTGCAGGGTTTATTATCATCCCAAAACCAAGCGAATTCTCCAAGTGGAACTGTAGTATAGCCATCACACATAACACCACAGGACCAGACGTAATGACAGAGGAACCAGGAACTAATCTTCAACCACAGAGTATCAATTTAGAACAAAAAATGTCAGTTGTGGGATTCTATTAAAAAAAAAAACAAAAAAAAAAAAAAAAACTACAGAACACACAAAAATAAATAACACAATTAACTTGGTGGAAAAATTCCTTCTGCTTGGTTCTTGGTCTTTGACTACTCACCCAAGAGACAAAACACCAATATATGTGTATATATTATAAATATATAAAAAAAACTTAGACGTTACAGTGAAATTAAATAGTACATTCATTCCTTCTTGCTTTATACTTTTCAACCTTAATGTAATTTAATCTTTATAAATATAATGTAAAAATAAAGTGTTTATTGAAAAAAAAAGTAATTTTTAGATGGTTAAGAATTAATTCACCATTGTGTGTATTGCACTGATTTTTTTTTTTTTTAAATATTATAACCTACAAAGGTTAGCTGAGCGTCTGGAATGCACTTGATATGAAAGCAAGTCATGATGATGACTTGAACCGTAATTCAGGAAGATGCAATTTTTATTTTTATTTTTATTTTTTTTTTCATTAAAGAAAATGTTTGCACTTACGATAGATAAATTCGAGTTAAAAAAATTATTTTGGGTGTACAAAAAAAATTTCCCAGGAAAAAAAGGAAACTTGTTGTGAAGATAAATATCCTTTGTACCTATTAAACATTTATTTTAATATTGTGGTTTCTAATGCCTATGTATTATATGTATAAATAATGTAATTCAGTGCTGGGCTTCAAAGGGGTTTGATCATTACAGCTAGTCATTTCCATTATTTGAAAATAGTGATTTCTAATTAAAAAATACATATTAATATTAAAATTCAGTCTTTGTTTTATTGGTCAGATGATATTTTGCTGTGCTGACAGATGTATTTTTTTTTTTTTGCGGTCATTCACAATACAGTTTTCAAAGGTTTTCTGACATATACAGGCGAAACATAACATTTTTTAACTTGTTGGTGGAAGGGCAGAGACATCATGACAGAGCTTCTACAGTTGTGTTAAGTCAACAACCACAATAAAAGAATAATATTCACGACTCCAGGAGTTTTAGATATTTTCAGTTTAAATAATAATAAAAAAAATACACACAGTTCATTGGGCAATGATTAAAATTGTTTTTTTTTTTTTTTCTTTTCTATTTTTTTTTCTTTTCTTTTCTTTTCTTTTTTCAGCTCGTTTTAAATTTTAGCAGGAAAATGATTTTCAGGTTTGACTGCATCACTTCCAGCATTTATTATAAAGTGCACTCCTACCTAAGAAGTATGGGGGGGGTGCATTTGAAATTATGAAATAAACATTAAAAATGGGGGACTTATCTCACTTACATGATATCCCATTTTCTGTGTTTAATACTTTTTAAAGGTTTGTAAATATCAGACACTTTAATAAAAGATGTATGTATAATACAAACAAAGAAAATTTGCACTAAGGGGAGAATTTTTTTATTTTTTTTTTTGGTGAGGCCGCCAACCTCCTTCTTCGCTTTTGGTGCTGCTTAGCTGGCATTGCCTGTGCTTGGTTTGCTCTTATGCCAGGTGTACACATCGGTGGCAGCTTGGGTTGCAATTGTCCAGGCCAGCTCTGATTAATACTTTTTGAGGTCACAGGCGCCATTCCCTTGTCAATGCTTTGAAAGAAGGCATTGCAGTAGCTTGGCAGTGCCATGTTCAGTTAGATGAGCTCAATGCCAGGACTCGAGCTGATCCTATTCCACTTAAATTGGGCTTTGATGCTTAAAATAAAAAAAAATAATAATAAAGATAAAAACAAATACATATTTTCTAATAATTGGGTTAGTATTTGCTACCCTGCTGCTCGCCAGGACCCTTTTTATATAGTACTATTATCTAGGCTCACACCCTGTACAGCTGCTTTCAATGCACTACAGTATGCAATTATGTGATGGAATTAACAATTCTATAGTAAAAAAAATGATTGGAAATGACCAATCACTGGCACTTTATATCGCTGTAATTATCTGTTCAGTAATTCTGTCTCCATGTTCTAGACTCTGTAGCATTTCTACACATCTGGATTCAATTGTTTGTAAATCTGGCCTAGAATTTACATGTAAATTGAAAAAAAAAATTTAGTTTTTTTTACTTTTGTGTGCATGCTTTTAATTCTGTCTTGATGTAACATTAAACCCAGTAGGGAAATTTTACATTTATACACGCCGGCAGCTTGGCTATGGCACAAACTGTTTTAACTACTGTCATCCTGGTGGGTTATTAAACTGACAAGTTAGATTCAAGATGTATCCGGTTCTTTAGTTTGGCTTGTTTAAAAACATGGAGATTCCTTGCAGGCGCAAACATTTAAAAGATTTTTTTTTTTTTGGTTTTCAATCTTCCCAACCAGAATCTGAATATTAAATTGCACATCGGTAATACAATGCTGATTTCTTTTTGCTGTTTAAAGCATTACAAATTAGATGGATGATCACAAAGCAATGAACTGACATATAATGGAGAATGTTAATGGGATTAGATAAAAAAAAAAAACAATACTTTTGTTTTACATTTAATTGAAAAATTATTTTAAAAAAATCATTTACAGTTTATGTATAAAAAAAAGTAATCACTTTAAAACACCCAAATGGAGTAAAGAAAAAAAAGATGCCTATATGATAAAGTGAAGTTTGAGTAAAATAGATTACATGTTTTGTATTTCCAGATCATTAGAATAAGCATTTTACCATAAAACACTGACCTGTATGCACAAATATTTATTAAACTGTCACACAAAATGGCACACAGGGACCCCATAAAAAGAAGTGAACTGTGTAATGGCATTGGCTTAGCCCCACTTTTTGTTACTCGCTATTGGTCAAGGAGGAAGCCCACCATAGTGGTGGGCCTACAGCTTATGATCACACTTGCCTAGCTGGTCATATCATTGAAACTTTAACATCCTATGTAGAAACAAACATTTAAAAGAAGCAAGCCTGGGTAAAGAGCACCTTTTGATTTTGTAGAAGATGCTGTATGGGGGATGCGTAGGCAACGACACGCTCTAACGATAGCGGTGAAAGATTGAGTACGAAGTCCCAAGCTTTGATAAGGCCTCGGCCTCAGCCTGCTCACAGGTAACAACCATTTGGGGTTTTATTTTCAAAACCGGCATTTAAATATGACTTGGAGTTCAGCAAATATATCTTTTGGCTGGTAAATCCTCAAGAAAGTAACAAGTTCTCTTCTACAATGTCCATTCCTCTTCATCAAAGGCACTGTAAGGCTACTTTTCTTTTTTTCTTTGCATGAGAGTTCACATTGTACTAGAAGATCAAAGACCGCCTCCTTTTCTGTCTAGCGATGGTAAGTGGTATGGCTTCCCGTGTGCCTTCCCATGCTGATGGTTTTCAAACTGTCAACATAAGACATAATCACCTTAATTACAGAGCTGTACACCCTTCCACCAGAGACTATCAGCCCTAAAGATACTATACCTTGGAGTCGATGTACTTGACGCTTGTCATCATTGGTAATTTTCCATTGTTTCCGTGGAGTGGGAACACAGATTGAAACTTCAGTGACGGGAAGGTAACTGGTTTTGTTAGGGTTGGCATGTTAAGTTTTGGCAACTCTGATGGGTAGGCTGGCACCAGGTCTGGGATGGTTTTTAAGGCCTGCTTTAAAATAAAATTATAATTTCCATTTTTTTTTTAATTTCAGTATAGAAATCGTGCATCTCACAAAATACTAAGACTTTTGTGTTTAATGAAAACCTAATATCTGCACCACACCCCAGGAGATCAATAATAGATGGGCTTTGGTTTAACGACTTGCCTACTGTGTACTTTTACCCCCCTTTCTGCCCAGGCCAGCTTTCAGCGCTTTTGCACTTTGAATGACAATTGTGCGGTCATGCAGCACTATACACAACCAACATTTTTTTATCTCCCCCCCCCCCCCCCCACACACAAAGAGAGCTTTCTTTTGATGGCATTTAATCACCACTGGGATTTTTATGTTTTGCTAAATAAACAAGAATATTTTGAACAAAAACAACATTGCAAATGTTTATAACAACCTATGAAGAACAGGTAATTGTTTGCCTTCACTAATGAGGCTCTATTGATAGGTACTGATTGGCAGCACTCTTGGCATTGCCCTGATCATCCATGCCCTGATTAGCCATGTACATGTCCCTTTTAGAGAAGCTGGTTATCAGCTCTGTTCTCCCTTCCGCACACTGTCAGCATGAGGAAAGGAATGCCGATAACCGGCTTCTGTTTACATCACTGATCAACTGTGATTGGACACAGCTGATCATGTTGTAAAAAAGCTGCTGATTGGCTCTTTACCTCAATCTGTTATCAGCAGTGTCCTCCGGACACTGACCACAGAGCGTACCCCCCCTGGGCCGGGCATGATCACTGGACACTGCCATATTCCGGAGTCCTAGAACTAGCTGGCCACGCTGTAGCCGTTAAAACAAATTTAGCTCTACTCCTGGATAAAATTACCTTGTCCCTGGTATTTGGTAAGCTGTCAGACTTTATCGAGAAATATTGACCTGGGAATTGCCTCCTAAGCCTCACTATTGGTCTCTTACTGACTTTGGAGTAGCTGGGGATTTACGGGATTGTTTATCTGCAAAGTAAGAACTCTACCCAAAACAATTTAGTGAAGGTTTTATTGTTGTGCCTATATTGGTGCTATATCTGCCAGAAGTGGACAAAGTATTCATTTTACAAGGTTTTTTGAAAAAAATAAAATAGTCAAATATGTTTTTTCTTCTATAAACTGTACAGGGCCTTTTAAAAAAAAAAAAACAAAAAACAAAAACTGCAAAACTGTATCATTTCCACACTAATTTTATTTTCATGATTTCCATGCCAGCATACAGATGGGTAGTGTTTCTGACCCTTTAAATTCATAGTAAATGACATGTCTGAGTTCAACAAGAAATCCTCAGAACAGTCCCATCCATGCATTTTTTTTTTTGAACCCTCCTGGCACGCTTTGTGTGTTCTGTAATAGTTAGACACCTGAAAAAAGGGGTTGTGGGGGGGGGGGGGGGGGGGATTCTGTGCTATTATGAAGACTTGTTATTACACTGTGTTGATACAATTTTCCATTTTCTTTACAGCTCCATGGTAGCATACAGAGGACAAATAACGATAACTACAAAAAAAGTTTGACTGTTGTGTAAAATCTACATAAAAAAAATGCAATGATTTGAAAGTCTCATAAACCCATATTTTATTGACAATAGAAAATATATCACGTTTAAACTGAGAAAATGTACCTTTTTAAGGAAAAAATAAGATCATTTTGAAATTGATGGCAGCAACACATCTCAAAAAAGTTGGGACATGTTTATCATGGTGTAGCACCCCTTCTTTTAACAATGCTCTGTGAATGTCTGGGAACTGAGACCAGTTGTTGGAGTTTTGGGAGATGAATGTTGTCCTATTCTTGCCTAATATAGGATTGCTGAACAGTCCTGGGTCAACTTTGTCGTCTCAAGATGCCCCAAATCTCTGGTGAAAGGTCTGGACTGCAGGCAGACCAGTTAAGGATCCAGTCTCTTTTACTACAAAGCAATTCTGTTGTCATTAATGCAGTTATGGATTGTCCTGCTGAAATATGCAAGGCCTTCCCTGAAAATGACGTTGTCTAGATGGGGCATATGATGCTCTAAAATCTGGATATATCTTTCAGCATTGATGGTGCCTTTCCGGGTGTGCAAGCTGTGCATTCCATATGAAAAAATACTCCCCTCTCCCCATATCATCTGAGATGCAGTTTTGAACTGAGTACTGATGATAAAACGGAATGGTGCAGAGGATGAGGCGCCCATGGTTGCCAAAGAGAATGTGTCAAATTTCCATTCATTTGACCACAGAACAGTTTTCCACTTTGCAACAGACCATTTCACATGAGATTTGGCCCAGAGAAGACAGCGGTGTTTCTGGATCATGTTCGGTGCGGCGAGCGGTGTTCACAGACAGTGATTTTTGGAAGTGCCCATGCGGTGATGTCTATCACAGAATCATGCCTGTTTTTAATGCAGTGCCATCTGAGGGCCCAAAGATCACAGTCATCCAATACTGCGTTTCAGCCTTGTCCCTTGCGCACAGGAGATTTCTTCAGATTCTGGGAATCTTTTGATATTGTGTACTGTATATCTTAAGTCTTTGCAATTTTACATTGAGGATCAAAATTCAGAAATTATTCTGAAATTTTTAGATGCAGCTTTTCACATATTGATGAACCTCTGCCCATCTTTGCTTCTGACTCTCTAAGATGCTCTTTTTATATACCAAATCATGTTACTGACCTGTTGCCAATTAACTGAATAGCTGCAAAAGTTCTTCCAGCTCTTCCTTGTTGCTTTGCCAGATTTTTGTTGCCCTGTCCCAACTTTTTTGAGACATGTTGCTGCCATCAATTTCAAAATGACCTTATTTTTTATTTTTTTTCGTAAAATGGTACATTTTCTCAGTTTAAACATTTGATTTTTTTTTCTGATGTGAATAAAATATGGGTTTATGAGATTTGCAAATCAATGCATTTTGTCTTTATGTAGATTTTACATAGCGTCCCAACTTTTTCGGGATTGTAAGAAGTCCTCTGTGCACGATGGTAATCGTTTATTTTATAAAATTAGCATTGATAACACAGGATCCTGAAACCCTTGACATTTTTTCTTAGTACTGTATCTAAAAATCCTTTTGGTAAAGTGTACTGTTCTATTCAATGCCAGAGGACAGGATTTACCCCTATAGGTCTGCTTGATCGTATTCACTATTTAGGTAGGAAAGGTTCTTGTTAAGGCAGTTTAATCCTTGTTTATACTGGAACCAAAAAAAAAAGTTCAGAATTCATACAGGTGCTGTAGCCTGCAGATAAACTTTTCCGTGTTTAGATGGTAAACCAAAATCTCGTCTGAGGCAAAAAATACAGGAAACGTCCATTCTATGCTTGCATTTTATTTCAGGGTAGTCCAGTTGATGAGGTATACAGAAAGATAATTGGAGAGAGTTGACCATTCATTTCTACCACCACAGACTGTTCTTAATAGTGGAGGATATCTAGATGTTCTGGTAAACAGTTGTATGGTTCCTACACACCTCATTTGAGTGGATGGAGGAATTTTATTTTTTTCTTTTATTATTCAGCCTGGTGGCCGAATGAAAAAAGCTTAACAGTGTATGGCCAACTTATGTCCTTTAATGATCTCTGCCAATGTATCAAAAGGGAGACCTTCTCCTTGGCTCAAAGCAGAATGTCATTGAGATAATGAAATATCTGTAAACCCTTCTCAAGCAAAAAGTTTATGCCCAAGAGAAAGCCTTTTGGAAAGGTTTGGGGAGGGTAGAGAGGCTGAATGGTGAACATAAATTACAGGAGGTACATCATCTACTGTGGCACATTTCTGGAACAACAAGTGTATTGTCATATGCAAGTAAGTATTCCTTAAAGGCATGCCTGCCCCCCGGATGCATAGTCAGAATGGTTCACTGGAACAACTCCATTTTTAAAATTCTGTTTTAGTAATTTGAGGTCTAGCTGTGGCCTCCAACCCCATGACTACTTTTGAATTGGGAAAATAATATCCCATAAAACTGATTCCGCATTTCTCTGTTCCCCAATGAACTGGCAATTCCTGTTTGCAGTTACCTGAATTAGAAGTTGATTTGATCGAAAAGCCCCAAATGGCCTAAGGTTGCTTTGATGAGCCAAGGTTTTGGGAAATGCCTTTACCCAACTCGAGATAGTCAGGCACATATTGGGAAGAATTGGATTGGAGAATCCTTCAATATACTTTTTTGGCCTAAGCGTTAGAGGCTCAGGTCTTCTCGGCCTTGAGGATACAGGATTGGACAATACTTTTTTTTTTTTTTCTTAAATTCAGGAGACCAAAAAGTTTCTCTTTTTTTCATATGCTAATCTAGCATTGAAGTGACAAGAACACGTGACCACATCCAGGGCAGGGTAATCTACATGGGCATGTAGTAAGGTAAGGGAACTTTGATAAAATCTAATAGATGATCATGTTATTTGGACAGGCTAAAGAAAAAGAACGTGATATGTAAGGTAAAGCAAGCCATACATGGAGCGAATTTCAGCTGCAGGAAAGAACTTTACTAGATTCCCCATAAACACAGACAATGTTGACAGAAGGATCCCTCCTGCTGAGCCATTGTATTTGCCCAGGGGAAGCCAGAGGTTATTCCACTAATGATAACAACATGCCAAATCCGGCAGGCTGGTTGTACTCAAATTGATGGTCAACTTGGTACATTCAGCCTGCCCATACACTGTTCAAACCTGATTCAAACCGTCTGTAGCCGGCCTTAGATATTTATCTATAGACTGGTCATTTAGTATTGAAAGGCCAAGAGACCTACTCCTCTGTATGCTGCCATGGAGCTGATAGCAGCTACAAGTCTCTTGGCTTGTTTTCTCTTGTGACATGTAGTTGGCTACAAGAAGCTGCCGTCTATAGTCCTTATCTAATACCCGTTGCTGGTGAACAATGGTCATCAGCTGCAATTATTAAATGGATCAGCCCCTAACCTAGAGGTCACTTGGAATTATCACATTTCATTATCTGTATTTTGTCTACAAACAAAAATGTTAAGGAAAGCAATGCCGTAGATCCCTAAAAGTCAAACGTCATAGGCTACCAGTTCATTTAAACTATGGCTTACCTGCAGACTCCAGTGTTCTAATAATAAAATTAAAAAAATCAATATTAGCCCAGCACATGTATGATTACAATTTTGGATTGGGTGTTTTCGATCTGCAGCCACAATCAGTGTTGTTACATTTTGATCAAAAATTAAATAAAGTGAAGAGTGGTTTTTTTTTTTTTTTTTTGAGAATTTGTGGTTAAAATGTTACTAAACCCACAACAGTAAAATCAGTCTGTATATGCAGTAAAGCATGCTTGTTATACTCACTGTGGAACCTAAGGGGTTAATCCTCCGCATTGTGTAAAAGGGCTGTTTGATCCTGTCTTCTCTGATCCTCCCCTTTTCCCACAGTCCCCAATGCATCTCCTGATAGAACAGAGCCTTGGGTGTATTCTGCACATGCTCAGTTTGGTGTGTATTGCTAGAGAGTTTTTTTTTTTCTTTTCTTGGGAGGGTGCATGTGATCAGCACAGGGCCAATCAGCACTGTCCAGACAGAAGGTCAGGTGTCATGCAGCCTTAGGACAATCGCAGGAGAATGAAAATTCCTCCTACAAGCTTTAACCAGTGCTCAGCTGGACACCGATAGTCACAAGACTGCTATATACTGTTCAGACAAGGTATTTAGCAGTTTATATTTACTAAAATAATGTAATTTCCATGTTCTGTGTACTGTGGGAGACCAGATATAGTGAATGCATGATCCTGGGTTTAGTAACACTTTAAATTCATTATGACAATGACCTCAAACTGCACAACTGCTCAAACTCCTCTGCCAGCTGAGCTTCACCTGTTTCAGCAGACAGGCCAGTGGTTTTTCAAATGACAAAAGTGGTGAAAATTTTACCTGCCTTCTTCCTTGCCCGGCAATCCGCATCAAGTAACTCATGGAGCCTGCCGTGTTGGACTTTTCCGCCAACCCATATTTCAGGGGCAGACTGCGCTTCTCTAATGTCCTGGAGATGGAACGTCAGCATTGTGAGGATTGGAGTGGTAAGAAACAGTCTATATCAATCAAAACTTGTTTTTTTTTTTCAGTCAAAGCACCCTGTAAAATTCTGTACAATCTTGAGGCACCCGTTCTAAAATATAAACAACTAATAGTTTTACATTACACAGCAACATTCACACACACAGGGCACCGAACATTAAGGCCTGGTGAATATATGTGCGGTCGCAGTTCACAGCATGGGGTCCGGTGCGTTTCTGTACGTGGTTCAGGTGCGATTCAGGCCCGAATTCGCACCTGAACAGGACCAAAAGACACACACAGGACCCTTCTGCAATTCGGACCGTGGCCACCCTGGGCCTGTGTGAATCGGCTCCATTGAGAGCCGGCACATTAGCCTGTCATGCCTATTCGATGCGGGGAACCCTCATCCAATTTACATATACAGTACCTCACAAAAGTGAGTACACCCCTCACATTTTTGTAAATATTTTATCATTATATCTTTTTATGTGACAACACTGAAGAAATGACACTTGTCTACAATGTAAAGTAGTGAGTGTACAGCTTGTATAACAATGTAAATTTGCCCCCCTCAAAATAACTCAACACACCATTAATGTCGAAACCGCTAGCAACAAAAGTGAGTACACCCTAAGTGAAAATGTCCAAATTGGGCCCAATTAGCCCTTTTCCCTCCCCGGTGTCATGTGACTTGTTAGTGTTACAAGGTCTCAGGTGTGAATGGGGAGCAGGTGTGTTAAATTTGGTGTTATCGCTCTCACTCTCGCATACTGGTCTCATTGGAAGTTCAAAATGTCACCTCATGGCAGAATTGTTGCTCTACATCAGGAGTAGGCAACCTGGGGCCCTCAAGCTGTTGCAGAACTACAAGTCCCATCATGCCTCTGGGAGTAATTGTAACTGCCAGCCTTGCACTGCCTCATGTGAAATGTAATTCCACAACAGCTGGGGGGCTCTAGGTTGCCTACCCCTGCTCTACATAAGGATGGCCTAGGCCCTAGGCTATAAGAAGATTGCCAAGACCCTGAAACTGAGCTGCAGCACGGTGGCCAAGACCATACAGAGGTTTAACAGGACAGATTCCACTCAGAACAGACCTTGTCATGATCAACCAAAGAAGTTGATTGCACGTGCTCAGCATCATATCCAGAGGTTGTCTTTGGGAACTAGACATTTGAGTGCTGCCAGCATTGCTGCAGAGGTTGAAGGGGTGGGGGGTCAGCCTGTCAGTGCTCAGACCATACGCCGCACACTGCATCAAATTGGTCTGCATGGCTGTCGTCCCAGAAGGAAGCCTCTTCTAAAGATGATACACAAAAAAGCCCGCAAACAGTATGCTGAAGACAACCAGACTAAGGACATGGATTAATGGAACCACGTCCTGTGGTCTGATGAGACCAAGATAAACTTATTTGGTTCAGATGGTGACAAGCGTGTGTGGGGGCAACCAGGTGAGGAGTACAAAGACAAGTGTGTCTTGCCTACAGTCAAGCATGGTGGTGGGAGTGTCATGGTCTGGGGCTGCATGAGTGCTGCCAGCAGTGGGGAGCTACAGTTCATTGAGGGAACCATGAATGCCAACATGTACTGTGACATACTGAAGCAGAGCATAATCCCCTCCCTTCAGAGACTGGGCCGCAGGGCAGTATTCCAACATGATAACAACCCCAAACACACCTCCAAGACGACCACTGCCTTGCTAAAGAATCTGAGGGTAAAGGTGATGGACTGGCCAAGCATGTCTCCAGACCTAAACCATATTGAGCATCTGTGGGGCATCCTCAAACGGAAGGTGGAGGAGCGCAAGGTCTCTAACATCCACCAGCTCTGTGATGTTCTCATGAAGGAGTAGAAGAGGACTCCAGTGGTAACCTGTGAAGCTCTGGTGAACTCCATGCCCAAGAGGGTTATAAGGCAGTGCTGGAAAATAATGGTGGCCACACAAAATATTGACACTTTGTGCCCAATTTGGACATTTTCACTTAGGGGTGTACTCACTTTTGTTGCCAGCGGTTCAGACATTATTGGCTGTGTGTTGAGTTATTTTGAGGGGACAGTAAACTTACACTGTTATACAAGATGTACACTCACTACTTTACATTGTAGCAAAGTGTCATTTCTTCTGTGCTGTCACATGAAAAGATAGAATAAAATATTTACAAAAATGTGAGGGGTGTACTTACTTTTGTGAGATACTGTATGCGAACCCAGCCTAAAAGTGATTTATTCTTTCAAAGCAAATATACCTTTTACTGACTAGTATTTCAATGTTTCTCTTCTTCCTCACTCCGCTGTGACCCCCAGTGCTGATGGGGAGGGGCAAACAAGGATGCTGTGCAGGCACCTGATGTCCTGATCAACTGATGAAGTCATTGGTTGTTAGGATGCCGGCTGCTGGAAAGTTCTATTGGTGCACAAAAAAAACAGTGGCTTTGGGTAACTAAAAGGCAGGTTTGACCCACCTGCTGGCTTGTATGCAGTTTTTGGGCATTTTGCCAAGGCACCCTGGTTGAAAAAGGCTGGTCTTCATGGTAGGTATAGATGCAGTTGCATATCAGTAATAACCATACTGCTGTGAAATAGGGAAGGCAGGGATTTTTAAAAGCAGTTATTGAGTTTTAAAACAAGCCCTCACTAACCTCTTTAGTCATAGGCTTTGTGGAGCAACTAAATCTCACATTCACAGCAGATATACTGAAGTGTTTATCTCTCAGCGGTTCAGCTTACCCTGCTCCCTCTCCTAGAGTTTCGGCTTTGTGTTTACATTGGAGATTAGAAGGCTGCCAAGTTATTTGTGGGGCAGGGAAGTAGGAAATTAATCGGCTGAGTCACTGTTGGGAGAGGGAGCAAGGGAGGGGTGAACCACCCATATAATTGCTGGGGGAGGGAGCTGTTGAATCATGGCCTAAAGGGGAAGGTGATCCACTGAGTCACTGCTGGGAGATAGGAACTGATCGGTGGAGTCACCACCAGGAGGGGGAACTGAGCTGCCCGAGTAAACAATTTGAACTTCACTGTGTCTGAAGCGACATAAAGAAGGCCAAGCAGCAATCACATCAGAATGGTCAGCTACTCTTTAGAGTGGGGTAGAGGGATAATGCATAATAAAGTCAAATCCAGGAAAAAAAAAAGTGCCCTAACAGTCCACAACGGAACTTGCTTATGCTTTTCCCTTTTAAAACACACAGATACAGAAAAAAATAATTGAGCTGACCAAAATCCAGTAGGATCCTAACACTCTGAATAAGCAAACGACTGCAAACCCAATTGTCAGCCCAGCCTGCTGGACTACAGAACTCCACCTATCCTCGCCCATCTCTGTCCTTCACATGTATGCATCAATTTTTTTCACTGTAGAACAATGCTACTGCTTTGACTTCCAAGAGCCTGTCTGCCATGCAGGGAAAGGACACTTGAGAGATGTAGTTCTGGGGGATGCCTATGGCTACAGGAATGAAACGCTGAAGCAGCTGCCCCTGCAAGAACTTTACAAGCCTGGTGATGATTTTTCAGTGAATAAATAAAGTGCAATTAGGAACAAA
Source organism: Aquarana catesbeiana (assembly GCF_042186555.1). Classification (NCBI taxonomy): domain Eukaryota; kingdom Metazoa; phylum Chordata; class Amphibia; order Anura; family Ranidae; genus Aquarana; species Aquarana catesbeiana. The sequence continues at coordinate 29,785,868 of NC_133336.1, read as the reverse complement.
CTTTTCTATACAATCTGGTGCTACAGGTAAGTATCATTCAAATCTGTAAAGCCATGTACATACCTGCTTAGGACTGTATAAGAGCAGTGTGTACAGCAAGCTTCAAAGTGATTGTAAATGATCACCTTGTAAAACATTTGATATAAAAAAAATATTAGAAATACCTTTTTCCCCTTTTAAGTGATCACATTCCCTCGATTCTCATTTGCGTAAGAGCTGGGGGAGGAGAAGCAGCAGCACACTGAGCTTACCAGTGAATGGCTGTGCAGCAGGGGGCGTGTCAGGACAAGTCTGATTATCGGAGGACAGCTGGAGAACTGAGAAGGATGTGCTCTCCTGCCTAGTGTGGTCAGTTTTTAATAGGAAAGCAAGGGCACGAGCAGGAACACCAGGATTTTCACAGAAAGGAAGCAATATAAAAAAAGAACAGGGGACTTTCTCATACAAGTACATGGTACAGCAGGCACATATCGGGAATATGAGGTGTTGAGATAACAAACACTTTAAAGTCGTGTCTTGTTACAGAAATAAGGTAAAAGAAAAAAATTTGTGACAAGCTCTAGAGCAGGAGAATGTCAAACTTGGTTTCATCGCAGGGCTGCATCAGCAGTTTGGTTTCCCTCGAAAGGCCGGTTGTATCTGGGGTGTTCAACATGCAGGGTTCAGGAATGCATTATGTACAGAGAGCAGAGTTCGGGAGTGCGCCAAGTACAGAATGCAGGTGTTACGGAACGTCCCACACTCTGCTTGAGTGCTTCTGTCAGTATACCACTTCCTCCCAGTCTGAATACAGATATCAGATATTCCAACCGCTCCGAGCACAAAACAAGGCGAGACTTGCTTAGATGCTAACATGGACTCATTTATTAGAACCAGAATACAAGACTTTATATACAGTTAGAAGTGGTTCCCCCCTCCTGCTCATATTACTCTAACAATACAACTGTAACCTAATTAACATGAGCTAATTAACTCATCCCTTTAAGCAGCCGACGTGACTCTGTGCCCGTCAAGCTTTCACTACAGGTCAGACTTGTTGTCACCGAGCTTCACACAGTACATTATATATTATCATAAGTACAACCACAGGACATTTTCTCACAATAGCAGGAGGTCCACTAGGAGTCGGCCCGTCTCCTACATTGTACAGGGGACAATGTGATCAGCTCTCTCAATTAACTAACATGTTGAGTTCAGAATCAAACAAACCAAGAATAGTCTCTACATACATTCTGGGAGATATTGTGGACAAATATCACTGTCCCATTTTAAGTAGTCCAAGATATATTTTCTCACTCACCCTGTGCCAGGATAGCACAGGGTGACTTAGACATAAGAGGTGTATGGGGAGCTGAAACAAGGGCATCCCATACTTTCCAAGGGATTCTGGGTTCCACGGGCCCTCCTGTCACAGCATGGTTTAGGGGTCCGCTGTGTGCAGAGTTCAGGGGTGCACTATGTACATAAATTAGGGTTTATGGGTGCACTATGTGAAGAGTTCAGGGGTTTGATAAAAAAATACTAAAGCGCTGCTATGTGTAAAAACAAACAGTGATGTGATCATCCAGAACAGCTGCACTATTTAAACAGTGATCTCTGACACTATAAAGCCGATAGATTAATTGGGTAATAGTACAGAAATGTATATTGCACTGAATACATGAACAAATAAATAAATAAAGTCTTCTTCATTAATTGATAAAAGTGACTTGTGAAGTAGTTGCATACCCATTTTTTTTTACAGTTTTTTTTTTTTAATCAACCGCTTTAATAAAAGTGCTCATCCAAAATAAGAATTTTGAAAATTTTCAGTGACACAGTGACACTACCTCCATCACCGGGTGCAATGCCCGCTCACCTTAGGAAGTGACCCCACTGGGTCTAATCGTGCTTTAGAGATATCCCAATCTCAGAAGAGCCCGACCGCACTATGTTGCTGCATCAGATATTTAAAAAAAAAAAAAAAAAGAAATCCTGGGCGGTGGAGATAACAGCTACTCTCTGGGTTAGAGGATATAAGTGAAAGTCATGCTCATCAAGGGGTATACAGTCCTGGCAGCTCTTATGTGACCCTCTGGCTCCACACACGTTCCGGATTGCTGGTGGAAGTTGTTTTGCTGGATATATGGCTGTGTTTCAGTTCTTCCATCCCTCCAGCAAAACAACTTCCTCCAGCAATCCGGAACGTGTGTGGAGCCAGAGGGTCACATAAGAACTGCCAGGACTGTATACCCCTTGATGACCATGACTTCCACTTATATCCTCTACCGCAGAGAGCAGCTGTTATCTCTACAGCCCAGGATTTCTATTTTTTTTTAAAAGATCTGATGCAGCAACATAGTCCAGTTGGGCTCTTCTGAGATTGGTATATCTCTAAAGCACGATTAGACCCAGTGGGGTCACTTTCTAAGGTGAGCGGATATTGCACCCGGTGATGGAGGTAGTGTCACTGTGTCACTGAAAAGTTTTCAAAAATTCTTATTTTGGATCAGTACTTTTATTAACACTTCAAAGAGTCACTTTTATCAATTTATGAAGAAGACTTTAATTATTAGTTAATTTATCAGTTTTTATTATTATTTTATATTTTTTTTCACTGATGGGACTGTGCAATATACCGTATTTATCGGCGTATAACACGCACCCGAAGTTTAGGAGGGAACTTTAAGAACAAAAACTTTTAGGAGGGAAGTTTAAGGAAAAAAAACTTACATTTAAATGCCCATCAATTCAGCCTTATCGGTGTTCATCTGCAGCTTTGTCAGTGTCATTGCAGCCTTTTCAGTGTCAGTGCAGCCTTGCCCCAGTGTCCATTGCAGCCTTGTCAGTGCAGCTTTGCCCCAGTGGTCATTCCAGCCTTGCCCCAGTGGTCATTGCAGCCTTGTCATTGCAGCCTTGTCAGTGCAGCTTTGCCCCAGTGCAGCCTTGCCCCAGTGGTCAGTGCAGCCTTGTCATTGCAGCCTTGTCAGTACAGCTTTGCCCCAGTGGTCATTCCAGCCTTGCCCCAGTGGTCAGTGCAGCCTTGTCATTGCAGCCTTGCCAGTGCAGCTTTGCCCCAGTGCAGCCTTGCCCCAGTGGTCAGTGCAGCCTTGTCATTGCAGCCTTGCCCCAGTGTCCATTGCAGCCTTGCCCCAGCGCAGCCTTGCCCCCAGTGTTCATTACAGGCTTGGACAGATTTAAATATGGCGTCGCCGAGATTGCAGGGACCCAGCGGAGCGAGCGCCGCCGAGATCACAGGGACTGGGCGGAGCCGAGATACACATAGCCGAGTGTACTCGGCTCTTCTCGGCGCCGCTCACAGTCACACCCAGTCACGCCTTATGATGGACATAACACAGGTCCAATGGCGGGACTGTGAGCGGAGCCGAATACACTTGGCTATGTGTATGTCGGCGGCGATCACTCCGCTCTGCTCACAATCAGCGGAGATCGGCGTATAACACGCACCCACGATTTCCCCCTGATTTTAAGGGGAAAAAAGTGCGTGTTATACGCCAATAAATACGGTACATTTCTGAATACTTTGTGTATACGAATTTTTCAAATGTTGTTTGAGTTTGAACAAGCGCATTATTACCCAATTAATCTATAAGTTCAGGGGTGTGCTGTGTGCACACAGAAGGCTTGTGTAACAGAGGTGAGCTGAGTGGTGATAGCCGGAGGTGGCTGAATGGAGTTTTGCCACGTCCCAGCTGCAAAACTGGGTGCAAGGGCCACATGACAATGTCGCAGGCCTTGTGTTTGACATATGTGTGTGTATTACATATGTGTGTTTGTGTTTGACATATGTGCTCTAGAGGTCTGACATATGTTCTCTAGAGGTCAGGGGGGAGGAATGGGGGTACATTTGGGTAATGCATGGACATACATTTTACATGTACATTTATCCAATAGAATGGGAATTACACTCATTTTAAAGTCCAACTAAATGTTCCAAAGTTTTTCTATTGTGTAAGGTGGCAGCGACAATGCCAGTAAAACAGTCTGTTCCCTGGCAGTATGCTGCAGAAAATAAAATAAAATTTAAAAAACACTGCACTGTGTGAAAGCAGCCGTCTACCTGCAGCAGCCCAGCCGTCTACCTGCAGCAGCCAAACAGACTTCTGCTTTGTCAGACCTATACCTCTGCAATCAGCAATGTTAGATTTTCCTAAGGAAAATATATTTAGCTTGGGTAACCCTGGACAACTATGCTATTGCCCCGTTTTATTACGCGGGACAGAAAAATGGGCAAAAGCAACAGGAATTTCTTGTAGTTGCCAAATAAAAACAAAGCTCAGAGAAAGTGAAGAAGAAGCCTTGCAGAGCCCCCTTGTAAATTTCACTAAAGTCTTCAGAAAACCAATATGCTGCAAAGGGGTCAGGAAGGAAATGTTTAATTTTTCCAAATTGTTTTAAAAGGATTTGAAAAGTTAAAGCGGACCTCCACCCAAAAGGGGAAGTTCCGCTTTAAGTACTCCTCCATGTCATTTTTTTTTGGGGGGGGGGGGGGGGGCGCAGGTACCTAGTTTTGAAAAGTTACCAGCTCCCATTTCCGCTCGGGCCACCTAGGCGGCTCGAGTGGAAGTTCTCCTCTCCCCCTCCCTCCTTGCAATCTTCTGGGACACGTCACAAGTCCCAGAAGATTGCTGACCAATGGGGAGGCGCTGCGTGACTCGCGCATGCGTAGTGCACACCCGGCTGTGAAGCTGCAAGCACACTTGCAACGCCGGAACCGCGGAGAGGACGAGAGAGAGAGAAGCGGGGCTTCGGGCGGCTGCATCACTGGACCATGGCACAGGTGAGTGTGTTTATTAAAAGTCAGCCGCTACACTTTTTGTAGCGGTTGACTTTTAATAAACACAAAAATGAGTGGAACTCCACTTTAAAGTGGTTTTAAAGGCAGAAGGTGTTCTCTGAAACCCCCCTTTATACTTACCTGAGCTCGATCTCAATCCAGTGCTGTGCCTGAGAGCAGCGTCTCGGCCCCTCCCTCCTCACAGGGCAGATTAATAATGGCTCCTGCTGCTGTCAATCAAATCCTGTGGCAGAGGGTGGGGCCGAGCCACGCTGTCTGTATCTATAGACACAGGCAGCACGACTCAAAATCAAGCTAAGTGTACCAAAATAGGGAGTGGCTTCTTATGGTGGCACACCATGAAGAGGAAAAGCCAGGAGCGCCAGCCTAGAAGAAGAAGATTGGGGCTGCTCTGTGAAAAAACATTACATTTAAAAAAAAAGAAACCTTTACAATCCCTTTAAATTGTGTCCAAATCAAAAGCTTTTGTTTGCATGGTTGGATTCTACATGACTCTGTACATGTGCCTTCAGTCATAATATACCTGGATTCTGCAAAGTAAAAGTGCTGGAGTGCTTTTCCTGCGGTGATCCTCTCCTCTGGGTCGTACTCCAGCATGGTACACATGAGCGCGATGCTTTCATTTGAGAAACCTGGCAACAGCCGGCTAATCCCTTTCCCCTTTTTGGATGGGAAATCAAAGTTCATTGCTCTTGATCTGTAAAGGAAAATTAAAACCTCAATAGAAGTACCAATATAAACAGGTCATTTACAGGCAAGGTGCATGCTGCTAAAACAGCTTCCCTGTAAATGTCTTACCTAAAATGTAAAGTGAAAAACTTGCAGCCAAATTGGGATAACACCTACTTTACATTTGTTACATGCCCCCATTCAAATAGCATTATTTAAAATAAAAAAATGCAAAATTTATAGATGAAACATCAATGTAGATAAGTGGTCTTCAAACTATGGCCCACATGCCAGATGCGGCCCTTTGCTTGCCTTTATCTGGCCCTTGGGGCACTATTCCTCCCACTGATACAAGGCACTATTCCTTGCACTGACATCAATGATGGGGAACTATTCCTTGCACTGACACCAACGATGGGGAACTATTCCTTCCACTGACACCAATGATGGGGCACTATTCTTCCCACTGACACCATAATGGGGCACTATTCCTTTCACTGCCAACAATAATGGGGCACTATTCCTCCCACTGACACCAATGATGGGACACTATTCCTCCCACTGACACCAATGATGGGACACTATTCCTCCCACTGACATCAATGATGGGGCACAATTCCTCCCACTGACACCAATGATGGGACACTATTCCTCCCACTGACATCAATGATGGGGCACTATTCCTCCCACTGACACCAATGATGGGGCACTATTCCTCCCACTAATGCCAATGATGGAGCACTATTCCTCCCACTGACACCAATGATGGAGCACTATTCCTCCTACTGACATCAATGATGGGGTGCTATTCCTCCCACTGACACCAATGATGGAGCACTATTCCTCCCACTGACACCAATGATGGGGTGCTATTCCTCCCACTGACACCAATGATGGAGCACTATTCCTCCCACTGACATCAATGATGGGGCACTATTCCTCCCACTGACATCAATGATGGAGCACTATTCCTCCTACTGACACCAATGATGGAGCACTATTCCTCCCACTGACATCAATGATGGGGCACTATTCCTCCCACTGACATCAATGATGGGGCACTATTCCTCCCACTGACACCAATGATGGAGCACTATTCCTCCCACTGACACCAATGATGGGGTGCTATTCCTCCCACTGACACCAATGATGGAGCACTATTCCTCCCACTAACATCAATGATGGGGCACTATTCCTCCCACTGACATCAATGATGGGGCACTATTCCTCCCACTGACACCAATGATGGGGCGCTATTCCTCCCACTGACACCAATGATGGAGCACTATTCCTCCCACTGACACCAATGATGGGGTGCTATTCCTCCCACTGACACCAATGATGGAGCACTATTCCTCCCACTGACACCAATGATGGGGTGCTATTCCTCCCACTGACACCAATGATGGAGCACTATTCCTCCCACTAACATCAATGATGGGGCACTATTCCTCCCACTGACACCAATGATGGAGCACTATTCCTCCCACTGACACCAATGATGGGGTGCTATTCCTCCCACTGACACCAATGATGGAGCACTATTCCTCCCACTGACATCAATGATGGGGCACTATTCCTCCCACTGACATCAATGATGGAGCACTATTCCTCCTACTGACACCAATGATGGAGCACTATTCCTCCCACTGACATCAATGATGGGGCACTATTCCTCCCACTGACATCAATGATGGGGCACTATTCCTCCCACTGACACCAATGATGGAGCACTATTCCTCCCACTGACACCAATGATGGGGTGCTATTCCTCCCACTGACACCAATGATGGAGCACTATTCCTCCCACTGACATCAATGATGGGGCACTATTCCTCCCACTGACATCAATGATGGAGCACTATTCCTCCTACTGACACCAATGATGGAGCACTATTCCTCCCACTGACATCAATGATGGGGCACTATTCCTCCCACTGACACCAATGATGGAGCACTATTCCTCCCACTGACATCAATGATGGGGCACTATTCCTCCCACTGACATCAATGATGGAGCACTATTCCTCCCACTGACACCAATGATGGAGCACTATTCCTCCCACTGACATCAATGATGGGGCACTATTCCTCCCACTGACACCAATGATGGAGCACTATTCCTCCCACTGACATCAATGATGGGGCACTATTCCTCCCACTGACATCAATGATGGAGTACTATTCCTCCCACTGACATCAATGATGGAGCACTATTCCTCCTACTGACATCAATGATGGAGCACTATTCCTCCCACTGACATCAATGATGGGGCACTATTCCTCTCACTGACACCAATGATGGAGCACTATTCCTCCCACTGACACCAATGATGGAGCACTCTTCCTCCCACTAACATCAATGATGGGGCACTATTCCTCCCACTGACATCAATGATGGGGCACTATTCCTCCCACTGACATCAATGATGGGACACTATTCCTCCCACTGATACAATGATGGGGCACTATTCCTCCCACTGATGCCAATGGTGGGGCATTTTTTAGTCCCACTTGCCACAGTCCGGTCCCCACAAAGTCAGAAGGACAGTAAACTGGCCCTTTGTTTAGAAAGTTTGGAGACCTCTGATTTAGATGGAACGTCCAGCAAGGAAAAATTCTACTTTATTTATTTATTTTTTATGAAAGGGCTAGAAAGTTGTACTTGCCATAATTTACACTGTCAGTGCTGTGAAGGCAGATTCATCTCATCAGTTGTAGTAGATCTAAACTCTGTCTGAAACCACAGGGACTCTTTTGTTCTTCCTTTCTTCAGCCCCCTGTACTTCCTGCCCAGTGAACATGGCGTTCCTGGAGGCAGCCATGTACCAGTAGGCTAGGCTTTCTTGGCTTATAGGAACTGGGACTGCTAAAGGTGACACTACATTATGCCTGAACACCGGAAAAGAGGTGACTATTACAGTACACTGTCTTTGATACAATTGGTTTATTTTTGTGATACGCAAGATACAGTGGGGGAGATTTACTAAAACTGGAGCACTCAGTCTGGTGCAGCTGTGCATGGTAGCCAATCAGCTTCTAACTTCAGCTTGTTCAATTAAGCTTTGGCAATAAAACCTGGAACCTGATTGGTTTCTATACAGAGCTGCACCAGGTTTTGCACTCTCCAGCTTTAGTAAATAACCCCCAATGCCCGGTACATAATCAATCCAGACACTAAAAAAGTCTCACAGACACAGTATCTCCATACTTGGGAGGAGAAGCCAAATGTGTTTTAGGGTGTAATTCTAACTATGCCCATACTGCGTGTGAGAAATATCCTATTAAAGTAGAACTATAGGCAAAACTTGTTTTTTTCCATTTTGGATAAAGCAATAGAGGGATATAACCCCTGTCAAATTTTTTTTTCGCCATCTGTGTGCCATTGCGGAGGTTTCCCTTCACTTCATGTCCCATAGCCAAAACAGAAAGTTAGGGGAAATTCCTGCAAATTAAGGGAATTCTTTGGGGAACCCCAGGTCACCATTGAAAGATTTCCCCTCTGTTACTTTTCTGGGGACAACCAAACATTTGGGATTTACTTTTAAACAGGACAAATAGAGAAGGTTAATCTCCCTAAACAGGGACACAGACTGCAATAAAAACTGACACAGGTTCTAATCCATCTCCACTCCAAAACTAAAAAAAAAATAAAAAGTTTTGACTTTAGTTACACTTTAAATTGCCAACTTTGTGTAAAAAAAATGTAATGTTAATTTTCTCTCCATATTTTTCAAAAATTTGTGGCAATAAAATTAAGTCTTCAAAAGACTCACCATACCTCTTTAAAAATATCTTTTTTTTAATTTACTCTTCAAAATGAGGTCATTTTGTGGGTGTTTCTATTTTCCTGGTGCTCCAGGGCGTCCAAAAATGGGATAGGTAGTCAGGAAATTAATTGCGTAATTTATGCCCTTAGAAAGCCTGAAGGTCTTCCTTGGATTTTGGGCCTCTCTGCATTACTATGCTGTGAAAAAGTCTTATGCCCCGTACACACGGTCGGACTTTGTTTCGGACATTCCGACAACAAAATCCATGGATTTTTTCCGACGGATGTTTGCTCAAACTTGTTTTGCATACACACGGTCACACAAAGTTGTCAAAAAAACAGATCGTTCTGAACGCGGTGACGTAAAACACGTACGTCGGGACTATAAACGGGGCAGTAGCCAATAGCTTTCGTCTCTTAATTTATTCTGAGCATGCATGGCACTTTGTGCGTCGGAATTGTCCACACACGGTCGGAATTTACGCGAACGGATTTTGTTGTCGGAAAATTTTATAGCCTGCTCTCAAACTTTGTGTGTCGGAAATTCCGATGGAAAAAGTCCGATGGAGCCCACACATGGTCGGAATTTCCGTCATCAAACTCCAATTGCACATATTCCGTCAGAAAGTCCGACCATGTGTACAGGGCATTACATGCGATATGCCTATGCTCGAGTGGAATTATAAGTGTGAAAAAATATCTTATTAAATTGACAACTTTGTTTAAAAAATAGATTTTCATTCTGCATTTTACAAAAACTTGTGAAAAAAAAAAATTAAGTCTTTAAAAGACTCACCATGCCTCCTAAAAAAATGCCTTGGGGCATTTACTCTTGAAAATGGGGTCATTTTTTGGTGTTTCTACTGTCCTGGAGCTCAAGGGCCTCCAAAAATGTGATCGGTAGTATAAAATGCGTATTTATGCCCCTAGAAAACCTGAAGGTACTCTTAGGATTTTGGGCCTCTCTGCGTGGCCAGGCTGTGAAAAACCTCACATGTGGTATGCCCTCGCTCGGGAGGAGTAGCAGAATGTGTTTTGGGGTGTAATTCTAAGTAATGCCCATCCTGTGTGAGAAAGATATCTAACCACTTACGGACTGGTCCGCTTTAAGATACAAGTGGTCTCTGTGGCGGATTCGCCATAAATGTACTTTTATCGGCGGCAGGGAAGTTGGCCATCCCCCTCCCACCGCTTACCGGATCGGTAGCAGTGGAGAGGATCCAATGTTTTCCCCTGATAGGCAGGAAGTGAGGGATTGATGGCTCCCCTCTTGACTCTATGCTGTTGGATGACGGGAGTGACGTCAAACATTACTTCAGCCCTCCAGCCCTAAAGGGATAATTTTATTTTATTTTTATGGCATTTAAGTGTAAATGTGAGATCTGAGGTCTTTTTGACCCCAGATCTCACATTAAAGAGGTCATGTCATACTTTTTTTCTATTACAAGGGATTTTTACATTCCTTGTAATAGGAATAAAAGGGATCCAAATTTAAAAAAAAAAAAAAAGGGACAGTGTAAAAATAAAAAAAGTAAGGAAAAAAAAGTGTATTTAAAAAAAAAAAATTACGTTTGTAAGACCGCTGCACAAATACGGTGTGACAAAATATTGCAACGACCGCCATAGGGTGTCTGAAAGAAAATATATAATGCTTGGGGTTCTAAGTAATTTTCTAGCAAAAAAAAAAAAGATTTTAACTTGTAAAAAATAGGCTTGGTCCTTAAGTGATGCTGGGGTTCACATTGACGTGAACACAGACATTGCATGTGATTTGCTCCGCATTGCTGTGCAGATCACATGCAATATCACATTGCATTCACACCAAAATGGTGCAGGACACTTTTTTTGGTCCACAATGGAATGCGATCCGATTTCTGTACCATTTGACAGTTCACACTGCTATCTGCGAACCAATCTGGGGGTGTCAACTTTCTATTGACACTCACAGCGGTTCGAAGAGGGCAGTGTGAACTGCCTGCGAGTGACATGCAAAGCGGGAACCCACACAAGAATCACGCTGGTTCCTGCATATGTGTGAACCCAGCCTAAATTGACATCTTTGTGTAAATAAATAAAATTTTCATTGCACATTTGAAGAAAACTTGTAAAAAAACAAAAGAATGAAGTCTTTAAAAGACTCGCCACACTCAGTCCTGCTCAGGTATGTACTGGCCATTGGGACTACCGGGAGTTTCCCGGTGGGCTGATGGCTCAGTGGGCCGGTCATGTGCAGTCCTGGAGCCGCTCCTCTCAGAGCGAATGATCGCGTTTTCACTCCTGTCACCAAGGAGCAGCTGCCGACACTTGCTGGAGAGAGGATTAGGCTTTCTGCTCCTACCAGCCTGCAGGGGGAGATAGACAGCTGGCAGACTTTCCTGATGTAAGGGGGTGCTGTTGAGGACACACTGATGTAAAGGGGGCTGCTGGTGGGGACACACTGATGTGAAGGGGGCTGCTTGATGGGGACACACTGATGTAAAGTGGGCTGCTGGTGGGGACACACTGATGTGAAGGGGGCTGCTTGATGGGGACACACTGATGTGAAGGAGGCTGCTGATGGGGACACACTGATGTGAAGGGGGCTGCTGATGGGGACACACTGATGTGAAGGGGGCTGCTGATGGGGACACACTGATGTGAAGGGGGCTGCTGATGGGGACACACTGATGTGAAGGGGGCTGCTGATGGGGACACACTGAAGTGGAGGGGGCTGCTGATGGGGACACACTGAAGTGGAGGGGGCTGCTGATGGGGACACTCTGATGTAAGGGGGATGCTGATGGGGACACATTGATGTGAAGGGGGCTGCTGATGGGGACACACTGAAGTGGAGGGGCCTGCTGATGGGGACACTCTGATGTGAAGGGGGCTGGTGATGGGGGGACACTGATGTGAAGGGGGTGCTGACGGGGACACTTGATATAATGGGGCTGCTGATGGGGACACTCTGATGCAAGGGGTGCTGATGGGGACACACTGATTTAAGGGGGTGCTGACGGGGACACACTGATGTAAGGAGGTGCTGACGGGGACACACTGATGTAAGGGGGCTGCTGATGGGGACACACTGATGTAAAGGGGCTGCTGATGGGGACACACTGATGTAAAGGGGCTGCTGATGGGGACACACTGATGTAAGGGGGCTGCTGATGGGGACACACTGATGTAAGGGGGCTGCTGATGGGGACACACTGATGTAAGGGGGCTGCTGATGGGGACACTCTGATGCAAGGGGGCTGCTGATGGGGACACTCTGATGCAAGGGGGTGCTGATGGGGACACACTGATGTGAAGGGGGCTGCTGATGGGGACACACTGATGTAAGGGGGGTGCTGATGGGAAAACTCAAAATGAAAGTGGGCCGGTCTGGATGAAGTCCAGCGCCAAATTTTTGTCCCCGTCCAGCCCTGGTTCTGCTGAAATAGAAACGGGCCTTCATCAAGCTGTTGCCCCACACAGTTGAAAGAGCACAATTGAATAAAATGTATTTGTATGGTATAAAATGAACCATACTCTTCACTGGAGACACCCTGACTCAGATTTTGGAGCATCCACATGTTTGTAGCTATACTGTGTAGTCCTTCTGCATTTATTTGTCATTCTGGAGCTGTGCTCACAGTAAAACAAAATCCAAATTAGTTAAAACAATAGCAGCCTTCCTGCTTCTACCGGAGCATACCTGAATTATTGAATAAAAAAAAAATAAATAAATAAAAATCACAAGCACAAAAAATGCTCTATAATGCTTCCTTTCAGCCCTGGGAATCCATTAAATGGCCTCTATATCTTCATTTACATCACTGGCGACAGTCCAGGCTCTGCTGACTAAGAGCAAGAAAAAAAATCCCTTGCTGATGCAAATGCTTTACTGTCCTTATCTGGGAAAATGTTACTTATCTGCAGGTAGAGGATAAAATAAACCCCTTCATCTTACTCCTCCAGGGGAATGATATCTGAAGAGCTTTCATTATGTGGAGTAATACAGTTACAAAAATAAATCCACAACCAAAAGGTACACCATGGCAGTACAGCTATATAAACTACATGAGGCTCATTCACAAAGCAAACCCGCATGCAGATAGACTGCGTTCTGATCCATGCATTGGACCCACACAGATGTACACTCCGGGACGTGCATGGATATCTGTGCAGCCAGCCACCTGCCATTGGCTTCAATAGGCTGTCTGCACAGTATACCTGTGCATCCCACGCAGGTGAAGAAGGCCCCTTCGCATGGGCGTACAGATTGTTACCTTTAAAGTGAAAGTTCATGCAAAAACTAAAATCCCGCCATCTATAGCCACCAACATTCTAACACTAACCTCTCTAGTACTGAAAAGAAAAAAATCAGTATACATACCCTTTTCTACAGGCGATCCAACCCGATCTCCAGCGGCAGAAGCTCTGCTGAGTAAACGTCCGACAACGGCTGTGAGATGAATGGGATGTGACGTCACCCATAGAGTTACTATGGGGCTTCCATTGACGGACATGTCCTCTGCACCCGCCCACACAGCGAAGCCGCGGCTGACAGCTCAGCGTGGGATCAGAGCTTCTATCACCAGAGATCGGGTCGGATCGCCTGTAGATAAGGTATGTATACTGATTTTTTTTTTTTCAGGGCTAGAGAGGTCAGTGTTATGCCCCGTACACACGGTCGGACTTTGTTCGGACATTCCAACAACAAAATCCTAGGATTTTTTCCGGCGGATGTTGGCTCAAACTTGTCTTGCATACACACGGTCACACAAAGTTGTTGAAAAATCCGATCGTTCTGAACGCGGTGACGTAAAACACGTACGTCAGGACTATAAACGGGGCAGTGGCCAATAGCTTTCATCTCTTTATTTATTCTGAGCATGCGTGGCACTTTGTCCCTCGGATTTGTGTACACACGATCGGAATTTCCGACAACGGATTTTGTTGTCGGAAAATTTTATAGCCTGCTCTCAAACTTTGTGTGTCGGAAAATCCGATGGAAAATGTCCGATGGAGCCCACACACGGTCGGAATTTCCGACAACACGCTCCGATCGGACATTTTCCATCGGAAAATCCGACCGTGTGTACAGGGCATTAGAATGCTGGTGGCTATAGATGCAGGGATTTTAGTTTTTGCATGGACTTCCACGTTAATATGTAGATGAAATACATATATAGGAACAGTTTTAACAGCCAAAAGAAATGAATTTTTGTTCATCCAGATTTACACAGCCCTGCCACACAGCACATCCCTGTCTGGCAGGGCAGGAGAACTGTTTTTGTTTTCTACTACAGTTAAAGCGGTAGTAAATGCCATGTATGCATCACATACTAGCACATTATGTAAAACTTACCTTAAAACGAAGCCCTCTAGTGGCGCACTGTCACCACTGACAGGGCTTCTGTCTTCACCCGGTCTTCCTTCCAGGTTGGCGAGCCGCGATGACATCACTCGCCTGTGTGTGGGAGCAGCTGTTCACAGCACAAGGCTCTGAAGGGACAACACGGGTATGCCAATCCTTCAGAGCGCATGCGTTGGTAAAGTCACATGCCCATTCACAAGTGAATACCTCCTAAACCAGGGGTCTCCAAACTATGGCCCTCCAGTTGTTCAGGAACTACAATTCCCATCATGCCTAGTTATGTCTGTGAATGCCAGAGTTTCACAATGGGGGTTGTTTGCTAAAGGCAAATCCACTTTGCACTGCAAGTGCACTTGGAAGTGCAGTCGCTGTAGATCTGAGGGGAACATCTGAAATGAGGGGAAGCTCTGCTAATTTTATTATCCAATCACGTGCAAGCTAAAATGCTGTTTTTATTTTTTCTTGCATGTCCCCCTCAGATCTACAGAGACTGCACTTTCAAGTGCACTTATAGTGCAAAGTGGATTCGCTTCTCGGCCTTTTGGCTAAGATCAAGTGTAGTATCTGTTCTTATCAGTTTCCAGGAGGTGGCGCTTGCTTCCGTCCCTGATCCATGGCGAGATGAAGATGGGATGGCGGTTGCTATGCAAAACCTGCTGGAGTAAAGGTGACCTGGACGGTTCGTAGCCGAAAGGGAAGCCTTCTGATGGGGATGGGGAACCACGGGGTCTGAGCCGGAGGGTCGGGACCCTGGCCTTCTGGCCTGGATTGGGGCGGCTCTAGCTCCGGACAGTTATTCGGGAGAGAACGCTGGCTCCCCTTTCTCCCACTGGGGGAGCGGCCAGTATTTCCCGAATGTAATTAGGTAGGAGGGATGGAACGACAGTGAAGCCTGATGGTAAAGGGCTCTCACCAAGCTTCCAGAACTCCATGCCTTCCTGCCTGGGGTGGGGGCTGCTGTGGTCTGGGCTGGTGGCCAGGGTTGGTCTTTGAAAGCCTATGGAGTAGTACCCCTGGAGTGGCAGTCCAGGGGTGCCATAAAATCACTGTGAGTGGCAGTCACTTTGATTTGAGGCACCACGGTCACTGCACTATAGAACACGCTTTTTTAGCACCTGCCTCTTGGGCCGGGCCTTTTGGCTAGGACCAGAGGAATTTTTTATTCCTGGCCGAAGGGCCTGGTCATTGTTTCACACAATGGCCACCTTTTTCACTCTCCTCTCCACTATTCCTTCCCCACTTTTTATTTATTTTCTTTCTTTTTGATTGAATCCTATGTTTTGTCACGTCTTGTACACGTTTGTCTCACTGTGTGATGAGTAAGGACGGGTCCTCGGGCCAGCCCTGAAAGTCTTGTGGAGGGGTAGACATGGCCTTCTGGCTTCGTTCACCCTAACTCATGGGGTCTCCCTTCGGGGGAGCCCCACCTAGTACTTGGGTGGGTTCTGTTTCGGCAGACCCTCCAGAGAACGAGGCCTGTCTGGCTTCGGCCAGATAAACCATTGTAAAGTACCTTTGTCCCCGTCTGGAGCCTAACGCCCTGGGGGATCAGGGAATTGGCACGTCTGTGTACCCTTTTGCACTTTTTTGTGACCACTCTTTATGTGTGTGCACATTTTTTTGGCACCGGGTGAAGTTTTTTGGGTGCGTTATGCACACCATAGGCTTTCAAAAAAAAAATATAGTGCAAAGTGGATTTGCCTTTAGTAAATAACCCCCATGCCTCATGGGATGTGTATTTCCGCAACAGCTGGAAGACTGTAGTTTGGGGATCCCTGTAAAACGGCGCACATTTAGGAGATATTTACAGTACCTTTAGGTAAGTTCTATTATAGGCTTATCTATAAGTAGAAATCCTCCATGGGAGTTTACTCCCACTTTAACCACTTCAGCCCCAGAAGGATTTACCCCCTTCCTGACCAGAGCACTTTTATGCGATTCGGCACTGTGTCGCTTTAACTGACAATTGCGCGGTCGTGTGACGTTACACCAAAACAAAACTGACGTCCTTTTTTTCCCATAAATAGAGCTTTCTTTTGGTGGTATTTGATCGCCTCTGCGGTTTTTATTTTTTACGCTATAAAAAAAAAAAAGCGACAATTTTGAAAAAAAATAAAAAATATTTTTTACTTTTTGCTATAATAAATATCCCCCAAAAATATATATAAAAAAACTAATTTTTTCCTCAGTTTAGGGCGATATGTATTCTTCTACATAATTTTGGTGAAAAAACATAAATCACAATAAGCGTATATTGATTGGTTTGCGCAAAAGTTATAGCGTCTACAAAATAGGGGATAGATTTACGGCATTTTTGATATTTTATTTTAGTAGTAATGGCAGCGATTTTTATCATGACTGCGACATTGCGGCGGACACATTGGACACTTTTGACACTATTTTGGGACCATTGTCATTTATACAGCGATCAGTGCTATAGAAATGCACTGATTACTGTGTAAATGACACTGGCAGGGAAAGTGTTAAACACTAGGGGGGCGATCAAGGGGTTAAGTGTGTCCTAGGGAGTGATTCTAACTGTAGGGGGGATGGGCTCACTACAACAAGACAGAGATCACTGCTCCCGATGACAGGGAGCAGTGATCTCTGTCATGTTGCTAGGCAGAACAGGGAAATGCCTTGTTTACATAGGCATCTCCCTGTTCTGTCGCTCCGCGACACGATCATGGGACACCGGCGGACATCGAGCCCGCAGGCACGGTCACGCGGTACGCAGCGGGCGCACGCGACCCACTAGCCCGCAAATTAAAGGAAACATACCTGTACGCCCATTTGTCCACCGATGCCATTATGCCGATGTATATCGATGTATATAGGGACTACATATCCCATGGTACCTTGCTGCCTGCAAGTAGCGAATCCTGTACTGACTCCGCCTCCTGAAACTCCTCCTCTCAGCACCTCTGTGAGGGCAGGCTCTATGAAATGTGTGACAAAGCAGTGTCTTTTTACTGGGTATAGTAGATTCAAAGAAGTAAATGTCTGGGGATCTTCATAAAGTTTACAAAAACTTCAAGATCATTCACGGTAAAAAGTAGGCTAGAAAAATCTGAAATGCAATGTGGAAATTAATATAGGATTTTACATTTTGGTGGACAGATCCTGTGTACTCTTATTTAAATAAAGCTAAATAAAAGAGACAAATCTATAATGTATCAGTTACTCTGCACAATTATCATAATAAAAATTACCTACATACGGACCAGCCGCCATTGTTATACGTCGCTACTTTGACGTTAAATATCATTGGTATGGCAGCAGCTAGCTGTCATAATCCCGGTATTTTTAAAAACTGAGGACTGTCCTCTTTCAGATAAAAGTGGTCTCGCAATGAGATCACTTTAATCGGTGGCAAAGGAGGGGCACCCCCTCTTCCGCCGCGGTCGTCTCCGCCGCTTACCGGAGCCATCGGTTCTTTCCACTCACTGCCTGGATGTCGAGTGAGGGGAAGATGGACCCTCCTCGGCTCAATAGCACTGGAGGGCGGAAGCGACACCAAATATTACAATATCACTTCTACTCAATGCTCTTAAAGAGGAATTTCATTTTCTACTATTTTTTATTGCATTCTTGTGTAAATATGAGATCTGAGGTCTTTTTGACAGCAGATCTTATATTTAAAAGTTCCTGTCATGCTTTTTTTCTATATTAAGGGATGTTTACATTCCTTGAAATAGGAATAAAAGTGACCTTTTTTTTTTTTTTTTTTTTAAAAAGAACAGTGTCAAAAAAAAAAAAAAAAAAAAAAAGTAAAATAAATAATAATAAAAAAAATTATAAAAATTTAAAGCGCCCTGTCCCGCCGAGCTCGCGCGCAGAAGCGAACCCATACAGGAGTAGCGCCCGCATATGAAAACGGTGTTCAAACCACACGTGTGAGGTATCGCCGCCATCGTTAGAGTGAGAACAATAATTCTAGGCCTGGACCACCTCTGTAACTCCCAACTGGTAACCTGTAGACATTTTTAAACATCGCCTATGGAGATATTTTAAGGGTAAAAGTTTGTCGCCATTCCACGAGCGTTCACAATTTTGAAGCGTGACATGTTGGGTATCAGTCTACTCCGGTGTAACATTATCTTTCACAATATAAAAAAAAAAAATTGGGCTAACTTTACTGTTGTCTTATTTTTTAATTCAGAAAGTGTATTTTATCCAAAAAAAAGTGCGCTTGGAAGACCGCTGCGCAAATATGTTGTGACAGAAAGTATTGCAATGACTGCCATTTTGTTCTCTAGGGGGTTAGAAAATATATATAATGTTTGGGGGTTCAAAGTAATTTTCTAGCAAAAAAAAAAAAATGATTTTAACTTGTAAACACCAAATCTAAAAAATAAGGCCGGTCCTTAACCCCCCTGGCGGTTTTCCCGAGTGTGGCTTGGGGTTAAAATTCAGTCCCATTAGCGGTAACCCCGAGCCACACTCGGGATCGCATTGCAGGATCCTGGGGCGGCGTTACTTACCTTGTCCCCGGGATCCTGCGATGTCCCCCGCAGTGTCCGTGAGCTCCGTCCTCTGCCCGAAGCCTCTCTGTGCCAGGCTCCGTTCCCTGCGAGCGGCGCGACGCACGGGGGCGGAGCCTGGCGGCAAATTCAAAAAACTGTAAAAAGCATAACACATACAGTACTGTAATCTTACAGATTACAGTACTGTATGAAATTATTTCACATCCCTTTTGTCCCCAGTGCTTTGTCCTATGCCCTGCATGCAGTTCTATATTATATATACTGTTCTTTCTGGCTGGAAACTGGAGATTGTCCATAGCAACCAAAAAGTGTCCCTTTACGTCAAAAATGGTTTTAGACCAGCTAGAAAACAGCGATAGTAAATTAGAACACTTGCAGAATTGAGCGATAGTGAATCGTGGGGAAATTTATTTTATTATTATTTTATTTTTATTTTTTTTATTATTTATTTTTATTTATTATATTATAATTTATGTTTTTGTGTTTCAAACTTTATCATACCCGGGATATCTACTAGACTCTTGTTTGGACAGGTTTAAGTGTGTTATTGTTAAGAATTACAGACCTACAATATAAAACGCCAAATTTCCATGCAAAATAATTGTACCGCTTTCAGCACCTAAAATCCGAAATAATCATACCGCCAGGGAGGTTAAGTGGTTAAATAGTCACGGAGAATCTAACCCTTTTTTTTTTCTTCTTTTTTTTTTTTTTTTTTTAATCGCCAGCCCTGGTAAACTATATTTGTGTATAAGTGAGATGCGAAGGTGGGAAAATATTCATGAATGGTAGAATGGATCGATTAGAGAGTGGGGGGGATATCCCCTCCTTTTTTTCTTTTTCTCCCTTTTTGTATTTTATAAATAATGGCCTTATATATATCGGATGAAAAAATAATTGATTTATGTTAAGATATACTCTGTTAAACGCATTCAACAAAAAACGTGTCTGTCTATATCAATAATAGATGTTGAAAAAATAAAATATAGAATTAAAAAAAAAAAAAAAAAAAAAAAAGATTTTAGCCTAAGCTTTGTTGTAACTTTATATCACATTTTTCACTCGTGACAACTGCTGTGCCCCTCTTACTCTCTCAATAGTTCCTATTCTTTGTTCTTTTTATGATCCATTATTGTGTTCCTCTAGACACCCCCTAAAAATTTTACTGGTTGCCATGAGTAATATGTATACAAACATCCCCCCTGTGGACAAAAGAACATCCGGCTTGCTTGAGCCCACAGAAAGCATTGATTGGCTTTCCTTTCTATACTGGGAGGAGGTGGAGTTCCCCTTTAACCTTTAGTTTACAATAGCACACAAAAGTAGAAATCACTTACTGTTTAAACTTCCTGAGCACAGCTGATGTCGGTGTGCCGAGGACATCGTGGATTTTGGCGATCTGGTCCAGTTCGTTTGAGCCAGGAAAGAGCGGATGGAGACTGAAATGAAGAGGAGAATGAGCCATTTATGGTGTTATTGTACGAGGAGACACACACTCCCGGCTTCCACAAGTCTCTGCTGAATTTATGGTGACACAGTCAGATGGGAATGCTGATCCCCGGAGCTGGCGGAGTCCTCCTCTACACAGGCCAGCTCTGAGGAGGATGCAAAGAAGCTACAAAACATTACAACAGCTCAGGGAGTCTACACATTACATTACAAGATTGAAACCCCAGACGTCAGCAACCATTTCCACATCAATGCCCGGTACACACGGTCAGAAAATCGTACGAAAAATACAGATTTCGGAGCGATCGTACGATAATCTGATCGTTAGTACAGAGCTTTCGAGGGCCGACTAGGACCATTCACCCGATATTATTTGATCGGACATGTACGAAATTATTTTTCCGTACGATGCCAGATCGTACGATTTTCATTACATCAGTACAGCTGTCCTTCAAAAATGCATTACAACACATGACATCACTTCCGAATTTTTATTCTGTCGTACGCAAATTTTCGTGACTTTAGTAAACTCATCAGATTCGATCTGAGATTAGCATGCAAAAATAAAAAAAAAAACGGCGATCTCATCGTGTGTACCGGGCATAAAAGTGTCATTTTCACAGGTATTCAATGAGCAATAACACAGCCGAATCTTAGTAGGCTTTCAGTTTTTGCTCACAGCTGTACTGCTAATGGTTAATAAACTCTTTATCTATATATTATTTTTTATTTTGCTATTAGCAGTGCAAAAAATGATTACCTGGTGCACACGCAGAACATGTTCAGCTGCAGTGCATGCACTTCAGACCTAAGATCAGCTCCAATGCATGTCCTGCAGACCTGAGATCACCCCCAATGAATGCCTCAGATCTACGATCAGTGCATGCACTTCAGACCACAGATTTTTGATTAGCTCCAATGCATGCACTTCAAACCTCACATCAGCCCCCAATGTATGCCACTCCAACCTCACGTCCGCCCGAACGTATGCATTTAAAACTTCAGATCAGCTCTAATGCATGCACTTTAGACCTCAGATCAGCCCTAATGCATGCAAGACCTCAAATGAGCCCCTATGCATGCATTTTAGAACAGCCTCAAATGCACGCATCTCAGATCTATGATCAGTTCCAATGCATGTACTGCAGACCTACGATCAGCTCCAATGAATGCCTCAGCCCCAATGTATACACTTCAGACCTTGGATCTATGATCAGCTCCAATGAATACCTCAGCCCCAATGCATGCTCTTCAGACGTCGGATCTATGATCAGCTCCAATGCATGTACTGCAGACCTATGATGAACCCCAATGAATGCCTCAGCCCCAAAGCATGCACCTCAGATCTATGATCAGCTCCAATGAATACCTCAGCCCCAATGCATGCCCTTCAGACCCCGGATCTACGATCAGCCCCAATGAATGCATACACTTCAGACCTCAGATCTATGATCAGCTCCAATGAATACCTCAGCCCCAATGCATGCCCTTCAGACCTCGGATCTATGATCAGCTCCAATGTATGTACTGCAGACCTACAATCAGCCCCAATGAATGCCTCAGCCCCAATGTATGCCCTTCAGACCTCATATCTAAAAAAATATTATTTAAAAAAATAAGACAACAGTAAAGTTAGGCCTAATTTTTTTGTATATTGTGAAAGATGATGTAACGCCGAGTAAATTGATACCCAACATGTTACGCTTTAAAATTGCGCCCGCCCGTGGAATGGCGACAAACTTTTACCATTAAAAATTTCCATAGGCGACGTTTAAAAAATTTTACAGGTTGCATGTTTTGAGTCACAGAGGAGGTCCAGGGCGAGAATTATTGCTCTCGCTCTAACGATCGCGGCGATACCTCACATGTGTGCTTTGCACACCGTTTTCATATGCGGGCGCTGCTCACATATGTGTTTGCTTCTGCACTTGAGCTCGGTGGGACGGGATGCGTTTAAAAAAATTATTTTCTTATTTATTTTACCTTTTTTTTTTTACACTGTTCCTTTAAAAAAAAAAAAAAAAGTGTCACTTTTTTTTTTTTTTTTTTTTTTTTTTTACAGAAGGAATGTTTATTAAGATAAATCAACAGGTTACATGTGAATAACATCAGGTGTTACATTAGAAGACAATGTGAGAATACTGCAGCTGCCTTCACAACAATATACATTTCATATTTTGTCCTCTAAGCTCCAAATTATTATTTTATTATTTGTGACAGGTTTCTCAGGATGTAAAGGGAGGCATGTGTCACTGTATATTGTAGAATATAAGAAGAATTGAAGAATGAACCAAATGTAGGCACAGTAGATATAAAATCAATTTTCTGCTACTGGGCCACTAGATAGTGACAAGCCTTGAGAGAACAGTGCCCCCAAGTGGCCAAAAGTTAAAGTGGTTCTAAAGGCATAATGTTTTTTTTACCTAATGCATTCTCTTCATTAAGATAAAAAATCATCTGCATGCAGCTCCCACCCCCTCTCCCAATACGTACCTGAGCCCGATCTTGATCCAGCAATGTGCACAAGAGCAGAGGCTCTCTCCCTCCTCATTGGCTCAGAGACATCATTGGCTCCTGCTGCTGAAAACCACAGCCATTGAGGAGGAAGTCGGGGACAGAGCCGAGCACCGCTCTGTCTGTCTGTCAGTCAATGGACACACAGAAAGGAACTCGTAAATGAGCATGCACTAGTGCTCCCCATAGCAGTGGCGGCTGGTGCTCAAAATTTTTGGGGGGTGCAAACAAACTGAAAAATACTAAACCCCCCATCAATTGCAGCCTCACTGTGCCCATCATATGCAGCCACTTGTGCCCCATCATATGCAGCCACTTGTGCCCCATTATATGCAGCCACTTGTGCCCCATTATATGCAGCCACTTGTGCCCCATTATATGCAGCCACTTGTGCCCCATTATATGCAGCCACTTGTGCCCCATTATATGCAGCCAGTTGTGCCCAATCATATGCAGCCACTTGTGCCCCATCATATGCAGCCACCCTGGTGTCTGTTCCAGCTGGTACTAACCTTCAGAGCCCCCATCACAGCAGCAGGGATACTATATAGCTAGGCATTCCAGCTCATCCAAACCAGAACGATGGCCCTTACTGGTCACTGATAAGGACAGATACTGCACTTGATCTTAGCCAAAAGGCAGAGAAGTGATATTAACTCTTACACTCTTGTGGTAACAGTTTGGGGAAGACCCCTTTCTGTTCCAACATGACTGTGCACCTGTGTACAAAGCTAGCTCCATAAAGACATAATTTGATGAGTTTGGTGTGGAGGAACTTAAATGTCCAGCACAAAGCCCTGACCTCAACCCCACTAAATACCTTTGAGAAAGAGGCGTAGCTAGAACCTTCAGGGCCCCCATGCAAGAGACCATGAAAGGCCCACCTGACCCCCTTCCCACTCATCCCAAGGTCGTTCATTCTAGTTGCGGGGCCTTTTATTACGGTTCCGCAGCAGGACCCTTTCACATGTTCTGCAATGGGCCCCCTTCTTGCCGTCTAGGTGCACCCTCATGGTGGTGCAAGTGTGACCTTTGCCACCCTGATAGTTCTGCTACTGGTGTCAGTAGTTTTTTAATTTTGTTATTTTACTTTTTCATATCAATTTTTTTTTTTTTCAAATTTTTTTTTTTTATTTCTTAAAATTTTTTTTAGGAGCCCCATTGGGGGATTTAGGTGAAAGATTAGGGGTATACATAGACCTTTGATATTTCACCTTTGAGACAGAGAAAGGAGAATCAGGACACAGCCCTCAATCTCCATCCATGCATCTCAGCTGTACAAAATGAATGGACAGAAACAGCTCTCTACAGAGCTTCCCCCTCATTCACAAACTGAAGCATAACAAACATGGTTTACTATGCTTCAGCTATGAATGGACACAGGAGAGATTGGTATCAACCACTCACTGTGTCCATTCAGAAAAGGAAGGGGCTGGTAAATTACATATTTATTGTCTCCTTCCCCGCTCTCTATCCTGACACATCCCCACAGCCGCTGGTGGGGGGGGGACAAGGGGAGCACACAGGGGCAGCAGGAACCTGGATAGGAGGGGCAGTGGGAGGCATATAGAGGAACCAATGCCCTCCATTTTCCCCCTGCAACAGCTTAATGCCCGCAGGAGAAAAATCCAGGTGTACAGGGGAGCAGCACAAGTTGCCAGGTACATGGGACCGAGTCGCGACTGCGACCCCTGCGACTCCTATAGTTACGCCCCTGCTTTGGGATAAATTGGAACACTGATGGTGAGCCAGGTCTTCTCATCCAACATCAGTACCTGACCTCACGAATGGGCACAAATTCCCACAGACACTTATGGAAAGTTTTCCCAGAAGAGTAGAGGCTGTTATAGCTGCAAAGGGGGATTGGTAACTCAATATTATTGACCATAGATTTGAAATTGGGATATTCAACCAGCTCCTCTAGCTGTGGTGGTCAGTTGTCCACAGACTTTTGGCCATATTGTGTAGGTATAATGTGTTCATGTGAGTTTAAAACAAACCATAAATATATCATAATGTATTTTTTTTGTTAATAAAAGGTAAAACAAAGTCCCATTGGACTTTGGACATAGGGGAGTTAGCAGATGACGAGTGGGAGGAGATTTTAGACACACGCAAATCTGTATCTGTCTGACAGCCTTACTCATTTATATATATATATATATACTACACAGGTCCTATTTAACACCAACCCGCCTCTCTAGGTACCGGCCGGACTATAACCTGACATGCCCCAGGTGTGGCAAGCCCAGGGGTACATTTTACCACCTGTTATGGTCCTGCCCCTCCATCCAAGGGTACTGAACACAGGTGGTCAAATTTCTCCATGACCGAATGGGCTCCCCTCTAACCTTATGCCCTCGACAAAATCTATTGGGCCTCCTTTCCATCTCTGAGGAGGAAAAATACCTAAATACCTTTCCACTGGAGTCGCTGTTCATGGCTAGAATGTGAAGTAGAATAGTAAAGTATCGAACCAGGCAGGACCTCAGTGATGCAGGTTTATTAACAGCTGGGAACATACAGGATTATGTTCAAAGTATTACAAGATGCAGGTCTAATTTATACAGTTTCTTACAATGCAAGCATATTAGGTACAACATGATTGGTTGCTACGATCTACGTCAATGTAACTAACCATAAATCTGACACCTGTTCTACAACCAGATAAACTTAATTATTCCCAGAATTCCTATATGTTCATTAAAAAGATTTATAACTGGTTTTGTCTAATTAAAAACACCTGTGTATAGACAGTATGGCACCCAACTGAGTTATCAAACTCTCCTTGTCCTGATAAGATTTAACTTAACTTACAGATTTACTACTTTGGGACAATGAACTTTCAATAACCCCACCAGATGTGTTATATGTCTTACTATATGTATGTATTTTAACAGTTTTAATGAGGGCACCTTTGTTTGACCCTGTCAAACGTAATAAATGTACTGTACATAACTTTCCCTTACTCCACATAATTATTTTAAACCACCCGTATCGCTTATCTTTGACGGTGCTTATCTTATCAGCTATATTTCAACTACTGTCAAAAGTTCTCTCTTCTTCTAATTAGTGAATTTGAAAACTATGAAGTATCCTAATGAACTTTCACCCAGTAAACTATCTTATAAAAAAAATATCATAAAGAAGCAGAGAGGTCATCTAAAGTTCAACATTTAAAAATGAAGATGTTCTCTATATTTTTAGAATAACATACTGTATATTAATAAAAATTTAATAACTATTGCTTTACTATTGAATAATAATATTGATAAGACCACTACTATATAATAATAATTATAATAATAATAATGATACTATCAATAAAACATATGCAAATCAATATGAATAATATGAAATACATTGGCTAATATGAGATTCTACAACAAATGCGGACAGCTAAAACCTGGATTAAGGAATCGCCTCCGACTATCCAGCAATGGATTGGAGCTATTAATATCACCCTTCCCAATAAGAAGGTATTGTACATGCATAGGGGTTTCCCAAACAAATACCAGCAAATTTGGGATAAGTGGTTAGAAGATGCCTCCACCTGCACAGATGAGGAGTGAACCCCCCATCAAACATGAACATATTATATTACGAATGCATTTTGTACCCTCCTATATGTATCCCCATACTCAAGCCCCTACCTGAGTATATTTAGCACTGCTCATGTGTACTGGGAATTTTGCTGTTCTCACAGTCGTTATTCTCCACATGCAATGTGTCCTGCTGTATTTAACCACTTGCCTACTTACACCCCCTTCCTGCCCAGGCCATTTTTCAGCTTTCAGCGCTGTTGCAATTTGAATGACAATTGCATGGACATGCTACACTGTACACAAATTACATTTTTATCATTTTCTTCACACAAATAGAGCTTTCTTTTGGTGGTATTTAATCACTGCTTGGTTTTTTATTTTTTACAAAAAAAAAAGCAAAAAAAGACCAAAAAATTTTAAAAAATATATATTTTTTACTTGGTTTCTGTCAGTAAATTTTGTAATTAAGTAATT
Source organism: Aquarana catesbeiana (assembly GCF_042186555.1). Classification (NCBI taxonomy): domain Eukaryota; kingdom Metazoa; phylum Chordata; class Amphibia; order Anura; family Ranidae; genus Aquarana; species Aquarana catesbeiana. Next base: position 29,758,819 of record NC_133336.1, on the reverse strand, counting down.
TTTCTCCTTCACTGAAGTGCGCTGATGAGGCGGCACTGATTAGGTGGCACTGATGAGGAGGCACTAATATGTCGCACTTATGGGAACTGATAGGTGGCACTGATGGGCACTGTTAGGTGTCACTGATGGGCACTGTTAGGTGGCACTGATGGGTGGCACTGGTGGGCACTGATGGGCGGCACGGATAGGCGGTACTGATGGGCATTGATGGGTGGCACTGATGGGCAACATTGATGGGCATTGATGGGCAGCACTGATAGCCAGCACTGACTGGCATCATTAATGGGCACTGATTGGTGGCACTTGTGGGCACTGATTGATGACAATGTTGGCGCTATAATGTAATGTATTGTAACTGATGATCAGTGCCCTGATTACATGTTTTGTTGCCCCCTGCGAGGAGATGCCGCTGATCGGCTCTCCTCGCCACACACTCTGTCAGTGTGAGGCGAGGAGCGCCGATTACCGGCATCTCCGTGTTTACATGTGACCAGCTGTGATTGGACACAGCCGATCACATGGTTAAAGAGCTGCGGACGTGGCTCTTTACAGAGATCAGGGTTGCGGCGTATCCTAGCAACACGGCACGGCCGCGATCGCCGCATTGCGCGAGAGTACCGGCATCTCCGTGTTTACATGTGACCAGCTGTGATTGGACACAGCCGATCACATGGTTAAAGAGCTGCGGACGTGGCTCTTTACAGAGATCAGGGTTGCGGCGTATCCTAGCAACACGGCACGGCCGCGATCGCCGCATTGCGCGAGAGTGGCCATTCTGGGACGCCGTCATATAAGAGCCGCACTGCACCGCCCCGCCATCATTTGACGGTGGGCGGGCGGCAACTGGTTAAAGTGGTTGTAAACCCTGTACTACCACTTTTACCTACAGGTAGGCCTATAATAAGGCTTACCTGTAGGTATCATGAATATCTCCCAAACTTGCACCGTCTAAAAGATATTCACTGTATCTGTATGTGCCGACGTCATCGGCACATGCGCACTGAAGAAACGGCTCGCTCATGCAGTTTCTTCAGGAGCTGTGCTGTGACCGGCGGCTCCAGCGCACATTTGCGGGAGTGACTTAATCGCAGCATTCTGCCAATCACAGCGCCGGAGCCCACGAACCTGTAAATAACTCTGGGAGACATGTCACCGGTCACAGCGGTGTACGGGGACCGCTGTAACAGCTTCGATCTAGGGTAATATTTCATAATGAGCTAGTATGCGATGCACTCTAGCTCATTATGCCTTTGTCTTGCAGGTTATTTTTTATTTATTTTTTTGAGAGTTTACAACCAAGCTGCAAGCTGAGCTGACCTCTAATGTATTTAACTCTGTATGATTATGTCAATGTACACATTTCATGAATAGTGCTTGTTGCACCCTTATTTGTATATTTTTTTTCTATATAATAAAACTCTGTTTTTTGATAAAAAAAAAAAAAAAAAAAGTAAAAAAAACACAAGTAATGCATACCTCATGGCCAGTAAAAATACAACATGCACATCTGATACCCAATTTACTTTGTACTACAACAGCAAACACAACTATAAAGTTTGGTCTTACCTGCAGATCTCAAAGAAGACACAGCCTACGCTCCAGATGTCCATTTTGTAGGTATAATATCCATCAGTCAAGAGACATTCGGGTGCCCGATACCAGCGTGTTGATATATATTCTGTGTATGGCTGTTTTGAGAAGACACTGCGGCACGAGCCAAAGTCCGCAAGCTTTAGGACATCTTGCTAGATCAGCACAGAGAGTTTTGATAAAGAATAATAGTTAGCTTGGTAGATGACAAAACTTTTTTTTTAGCTGCCAACTCTCATCTAGAATAAATGTCACATCTGCCTGTCTGTATTAGAACCTAAGTGCAGACAATCAAAAACAGAAAAATCAGCGCAAGGGACATAATTTACAGCCAGAAGGATGTGTCCCTTGTGTCGATTCATCAGCTGTTGATGAGTAAAATAGTAGTAATTCTCCCCCCTCCCTCGCAGCACCGGAAGGTTACCGAGGCGGGGGTTAATAAAATAAAGAGCCTCCACAGACTCTCATCAAGAGATCCCGACTATACTTGCCTCTCGCACCCAGCTTCCCCATTCATAGAAGACGTACTACAGCTACTATGAATGAAACAGATCTAAAAATGGAAGAGGAGCGGATGATTGATAGCTCTGCCCCCTACATTCATAGATCATGTTCCATTCATACAAGCTGTAGTACAGACGGAAGAGAATTAACACTAACAGCAGAAGAATGAACACATGGGAAACATCTAACTGTAAGTTAAAGAACCTAACAATAGTAATAACTTCATTGAAAGTGAAAGTAAAAATTTTGGGTTGTCCTCAGAAAAGCAATAAAGGAAAATCTTCCAATTTCGGACCCTAGTTCTGGTGACCTGGGGGGCTCCAAGGAATTCCTTTAACCACTTGCAGATCAGCCACAGTATGTATACTTCAGCAGGTCGACTCTATTGCGAGAAATGACGTACCTGTACGTGGTTTCGTGTAATAGATACTGTAGCCATGCGCACACCCGATGCGCACCGGGCAGACTCTATGTCCGTCGGCCATCCGCGATCGCTCCACAGAGAGGCAGAACGGGGATCTGCCTATGTAAACAAGGCAGATCCCCATTCTGACAGGGGACAACATGGAGATCTGCTGTTCCTAGTGATCAGTGAGCTCATCCCCCACACAGTTAGAACACACCCAGGGAACACAGTTAACCCCTTCCCTGCGAGTGTCATTTATACATAGATCAGTGCATTTTTTTTTTTAGCACCGTTCACTGTAATAATGTCAATGGTCCCCAAAAAAGTATCACTTAGGGTCAGATTTGTCCGCCGCAATCCCACTAAAAATCGCTGCCATTACCAGTAAAAACATAAAAAAATTAAAATAAAAGTCCATAAAGCTATCCCCTATTTTGTAGATGCTATAACTTTTGTGCAAACCAATATTGGCCTAAACTGATGAATATATATATATATATATATATATATATATATTTTTTTTTTTTTGGATATGTATTATAGCAGAAAGTTAAAAATAGTAATTTTTTTGTTTATAGCGAAAAACAAAACAAAACAAAAATTCAGAGGTAATCAAATACCATCAAAAGCTCTATTTGTGGGAAAAAAAGGACATCAGTTTTGTTTGGGTACAACATCGCATGACCGCGCAATTGTCCGTTAAAGCGACGCAGTGCTGTATTGCAGAAAATGGCCTGGTCATTAAGGGGGTAAATCCTTCTGGGGCTGAAGTGGTTAAAGCGGAGTTCCACCCATATTTTCATCTTTGCATTAATCGCTACAATCCCGCAAGTTGAAACAATATTAGGTGGTTTTTCTTTTTTTTCTCAATCTCTTTTTACCTTGTTGCCATGGTGTCTTCTTATTTCCCTTTTCGGGGCCATGGCAAGGTACGTCATATATGCAGCGCCTTGGCTCCTGGGAGATGTGCGTCGTCATTCCCAGGAGTCAGTGGACATCGCCGCCTGCTAGCATTGCATTATTTCCAAAACAGGAAATGACACAATGCAAGGCGGTGCTAACCACCATTTTTGAAAAAGGCAACAAAGTGTTTCTTGCCATTGTTAGTGTTTTCTATACAGAAGAGGCAGCTGCGGTGGCAGCAATCTGTGTGCCAGGCTACATTACTTCCGTCTATTGTTTAGCTTACATTCAGTTGCCATAACAATGGGGCAACCTTCCTATGCCGCCATTGTGATGGCAACCAGAGACACAATCGGGCACTGCATCTTGTGTCTTATGCGCATGCGTGAGATCCGGAGGTGCATGCTGGGTAACCAGCAGCACAGATTCCCGGAAGAAAACACTTGTGGGCTTCACATGCCCACAATTAAGATGGGGGCGCACTGCAGGCAGAATATAAAGGTTTGTTTTCTTAAAAATATGCTATAATACAGTGTCTTCTCATCTATTTAGCATTTGTAACGTTAGGTAAACAGCTCGGGTGTCTTAAAAAAAAAAAAAATAATAATAATTTAGGGCTGGACCTTTGCTTTAATTTGCAGAGATTTCCTCTCACCTCCTGTTTGGCTATGGGACAGGAAGTGAAGGGAAATCTCCACAATGGGACACAGATGGCAAAAAAAAAAAAAATCTGACAGGGGTTATAACCCTCCTATGCTCTACCAAAAAAAAAAAAAAAAAAGAAAAGAAAAAAAAAAAAAAAAAAAAGAAGTTTTGTCTTTAGTTCTACTTTAAAGTGGTACTAAAGTCTTTTTTTTCCCCATTAAAAATACTTACCTGCTCTGTGCAGTGGTTTTGCACAGTGCAGCCCAGATCTTCCTCTTGTCGGGTCCCTCTTCGGTGCTCCTGGCCCCTCCATCATGCTGAGCCCCACTCCCTGTGTCCATTCAGACACAGAGCCGCGGCCAGGCCCCGCCCCCTTGCTCTCCTCATTGTCTCAATGACTTTGATTGACAGCAGCAGGAGCCAATGGCGCCGCACTACTGTCTCAGCCTGTGAGGAGAGATCTGCGAGGCAAGTCTATCCCGGGAGCTGAGGGAATGAACCCAGGGAAGACACACCCCAGCAGTGCCCTCCAAAACGTAATAGGCAAGGGTGAAGAAATTTAAATATGTCTGTAGAGTAAATGATATTGGACCAATATGTATGAATAGTAACAGTATATACATACAGTATTTGTGAACTATAGACCAACAGTTTATTCCCTGAGCTCCTGGCATAGACTTGCCTTGCAGATCCTGACTTGCAACATTGCTTATGCAGAAAAATTTATACGTAAAAATTCCAGGGAGATACACGCCTTGTTTCCCCTTGCCCCCATCTTTTTTCTTACTATCTGGGTAAAACATTATATCCTATTTGGTACCTTTTTTCATTTTTTTTTCAAATATGCTATGCATTTTCCTGATGAGTGGCATCTGGCCACGAAACGCATCGAGCCTATCAATGTCATCATGTACCCAACACATAGCTTGACCTTAAAGCGGGGGTTCACCCACACCGCCAAAAAAAAAAAAAAATATTAAAAGCCAGCAGCTACAAATACTGCAGCTGCTGACTTTTAATACATGGCCACTTACCTGTCCCAGGGTCCAGCGATGTCGGCAGCTGCCGCCGCCATCCTAGGTGAGGGAATCAGGAAGTGAAGCGTTGCGGCTTCACTTCCCGGTTCCCTACTGCACATGCGCGAGTCACGCTGCGCGTCCCTAGTGGTCCCCGCTCTCTGCTGGGAGCTGTGTGTTCCCAGCAGACAGCGCGGTCGGGACGGGAAGAGGCATAGACTCCCATGGGAGTCTATGCTGGAAGTGGGTGCAAATACCTGTCTTAGACAGGTATCTGTACCCCCCTCCCCCCTGAAAGGTGCCAAATGTGACACCGGAGGGGGGGGGGGGGGTTCCGAAAAGCGGAAGTTCCATTTTTGTGTGGAACTCCGCTTTAACTGTGATTCATTTGCATCCTATAACCCATTTGTATCCATTACTCAATTAGAATTTGGCTTTTTATACTAGTTACTTCCATGGGATACTATGCAATTTTTAAATGCGTGCATGTATATATATGAATTCCTCTTTTTTGTATGTCATCGCCTTGTATACAGATAAAATACTCATGTTCAGCCATGTATCACATGTTTATGAGGTATGCTTTGTTTATATGCCGATTTAACAATTTTACAGTTTCTCCTACCACATGTCTTGTGCCTCACTCAAAGTCCCAAAAAAACCCTTCTTACATGTTTTCAACAAGAAAAAGAACCACTGCTAGAGGTATATAGATAAGGCTGATTGGAGTATCTTGCAGAGTGCTAGTCCCGGCGCGCCTCTGTGGAAAACTTGAAAAGAAGAAAGAAATAACTGCACATCCAGAACTTTTGATTGCCTTTTATTTTGTTTCACAAAGATAACACCAAAGACACCACACTGTGGTCATGTGACCACAGTGTGGTATCTTTGGTGTTATCTTTGTGAAACAAAATAAAAGGCAATCGGACGTTCTGGATGTGCAGCCTTATATCTTTTCATGTGACAACACTAAAGAAATGACACTTTGCTATGATGTAAAGTAGTGAGTGTACAGCTTGTGTAACAGTGTAAATTTGCTGTCCCCTCAAAATAACTCAACACACAGCCATTAATGTCTAAGCGGCTGGCAACAAAAGTGAGTACACCCCTAAGTGAAAATGTCCAAATTGGGCCCAAAGTGTCAATATTTTGTGTGGCCACCATTATTTTCCAGCGCTGCCTTAACCTTCTAGTTCATGGAGTTCATCAGAGCTTCACAGGTTGCCACTGGACTCCTCTTCCACTCCTCCATGATGACATCACGGAGTTGGTGGATGTTAGAGGCTTTGCGCTCCTCCACCTTCCGTTTGAAGATGCCCCACAGATGCTCAATGGGGTTTAATTCTGGAGACATGCTTGACCAGTCCATCACCTTTACCCTCAGCTTCTTTAGAAAGGCAGTGGTCATCTTGGAGGTGTGTTTGGGGTTGTTACAATGTTAGAATACTGCCCTGCGGCCCAGTCTCGGAACGGAGGGGATCATGCTCTGCTTCAGTATGTCACAGTACATGTTGGCATTCATGGTTCCCTCAATGAACTGTAGCTCCCCAGTGCTGGCAGCACTCATGCAGCCCCAGACCATGACACTCCCACCACCATGCTTGACTGTAGGCAAGACACACTTGTCTTTGTACTCCTCACCTGATTGCCGCCACACACGCCTGACACCATCTGAACCAAATATGTTCATCTTGGTCTCATCAGACCACAGGACATGGTTCCAGTAATCCTTGTCCTTAGTCTGCTTGTCTTCAGCAAACTGTTTGAGAGCTTTCTTGTGCATCATCTTTAGAAGAGGCTTCCTTCTGGGACAACAGCCATGCAGACCAATTTGATGCAGTGTGCGGCGTATGCTCTGAGCACTGACAGGCTGACCCCCCACCCCTTCAACCTCTGCAGCAATGCTGGCAGCACTCATACGTCTATTTCCCAAAGACAACCTCTGGATATGACGCTGAGCACGTGCACTCAACTTCTTTGTCCGACCATGGCGAGGCCTGTTCTGAGTGGAACCTGTCCTGTTAAACTGCTGTATGGTCTTGGTCACCGTGCTGCGGCTCAGTTTCAGGGTCTTGGTAATCTTCTTATAGCCTAGGTCATCATTATGTAGAACAACAATTCTTTTTTTCAGATCCTCAGAGTTCTTTGCCATGAGGTGCCATGTTGAACTTCCAGTGACCAGTATGAGAGAGTGAGAGCGATAACACCAAATTTTTTTTTTTTTTTAAATTCTTTATTTTCAAAGAGGCAGGAAAACAGCAATATACAAACATCAATAGAACAGGCACATCAATTTTCCACATTTTACGTACAGTTCTACTGATTAATCCTTACTGACTAGCAATACAACCTGATAACGTGTATAATCCTATACAGTTTTACCCTAGTTAACCGGTCTACAATTCAAGGAGGCCTGCTGTTCCTGGTTTACTATTATGTATTACCTCTTGTTGTATTTTCTTTTCTTAATTTTCTGTGTTCTCCCTCCTCTTCCCTTATCTGTATACCGTAGTATGCGAACAAAGATAAACTAAGAACGGAAAGAGAAGGAGACAAGGAAAGTATAGAGAGCGAGGGGAAGAGGGATGAGAAGGAGAGAAGAGAGAGAGCGAGAGAGGGAAAGAAAAAAAAAAGGGGGGGGGGGAACCACCCCTCTCCAGCCACACCTACAGTGTCTCCACATTCCAATTCTCCAACTTACTAAATATCTAGGCCACCAGCCCTGCATACTCTTCTGAGTAGAAAAATTGGAGCCAATAATACCACTTCTTAGAGAACTGTTCTCCACGTCCCTGGTCAATGGCCACGAAGTCCTCCATTTTGTGAATATCAACTATCTTTTTCAACCATACCGCAATACCCAGGGGCTCCGTCCTTTTCCAGAATAGGGGAATGCAACTTTTCGCCGCCGTAATCAGTGAGGGCAGGATTGATTTCCTGTATGCCTTGCCTGGTATCTCATGATGGTGTAATAAAAAGAATTCGGGGGTCTTGGGCAGCTCCCTATCTGTAAACTTCTGTGTGATCCGGTGTACTTCTGACCAGAAAGGTGCAAGAAGCCAACAAGACCAGAATATGTGAAGAAGAGAGCCCTCTTCCTCTCCACACCTCCAGCAAATATCCGCGCTCTGAGGAAACATCCGATGTACTCTGTCTGGTGTGTAATACCAATGTGATAGGACCTTGAACCCCGTTTCCTGTTGGGCCGCACAGTTCGAAGTCTTGTAGGTAAAGAGAAATATTCTCTCTGCCTGTCTCTCGTTTAGCTTTATTCCCAAGACTCGTTCCCACTTAGCTAGATAAGGAGGTCTAAATCCCTTGGGGGGTGAGATGAGGAGCTGGTAAGTTAATGAAATGGCATGGCGCAACGGCTCCTGCTCCGAACAAATAAGTTCGAATGCTGTCAGTGCTCGCAAGAAAGGTGCCGGTGGGGGCTGTGCTCTAAGAAAATGCGCTAATTGGACCTTTTGCCAAAAAGAAAGGCTCGCCAGGAGGGGGTCATCTATAATTTCCTCCCTGGTCATCCATTTCCCATTCCCAATGAAGTGACGGAGCTGAGACCTGTTACACCCCTTAAGAGCTTGGAATCTGGGTTCGTTCACTCCTGGGCTAAAGTCAGGATTGTCAGTTACTGGGGTTAGTGGTGAGGGAGCGGGCACAATCGAGTGTTCTCTAAATATTTTTTGGTCCATTCGCCACGTCTCACCCACTGTAGGATGGTCCGTTATGCGGACTGGTAAAATCTTCTGACACCACGGCAATCCCTCTAGCTCCACACCCGTCAAACACTTTTCTATTTGAATCCATTGTTTTAGTGTCCCATGGCGACACCAGTCAATTATTCTTGTCAAATGGCAAGCTGAATGATAGAGAGCCACATCTGGAAGAGCAATTCCACCGAGCATTTTTGGTAACCGTAGGATTGATTGGGCGAGCCGTGGGGGCTTTCTAGCCCAAATAAACAGGGTCAACTCCCTATTTGCTGCTCTTAGAAATGCCTTTGGAATCCTAATGGGTAGAGTCTGGAGATAGTATAAAATGCGGGGCATAACATTCATTTTTACTATACTACACCTTCCAAACCAGGAGAACAAACCCGTTTGCCACTTCTGCAGATCTTTTTTGATGTCTCTCAGCATGGGAGGAAAATTAAAAGTGAATACGTCTTCTACCTTCTTTGGTAGACGGATGCCCAAGTATTTGATACAGGAATCCGCCCACTTAAAGGGAAAATCTGCTTGCAGCAGTTTAGCCAATGAACTCAGCATGGATATATTTAGGGCTTCCGATTTTTGGAAGTTAACTTTAAAATTAGATAATTTGATAACACCAAATTTAACACACCTGCTCCCCATTCACACCTGAGACCTTGTAACACTAACGAGTCACATGACATCAGGAGGGAATATGGCTAATTGGGCCCAATTTGGACATTTTCACTTAGGGGTGTACTCACTTTTGTTGCCAGCGGTTTAGACATTAATGGCTGTGTGTTGTGTTATTTTGAGGGGACAGCAAATTTACACTGTTATACAAGCTGTACACTCACTACTTTACATTGTAGCAAAGTGTCATTTCTTCAGTGTTGTCACATGAAAAGATAGAAGAAAATATTTACAAAAATATGAGGGGTGTACTCACTTTTGTGAGATACAGTAGGTTTGATGATTGGGTGTCCACAAAGTGTATTTCCTATGAAAGACTTTCTCACCTTTATTAGAATATTTTCTGGCTTGACATCACGATGAAAGATTCCATTTCTGTTACAATAATACAAAGAAATACAACTTAATGCAGAAGGATTACGGACACAGGACATAAAACTAGCCAGTGAGAAAACAAATATGATGTAATATAATAAAAAGTAAGATGGAATAGTACAATGTTTCCAATATGAAGGATGTGTGACACTGGTAGATGGCACACTTGTCAGGGAAGATATGCCATACTTCCTTTTTATTGTAGTTAGGACACCAGCAAGAAGGGTTTATTTTTACTATAGATCAGCATTTTTTACCCCAAAGGAACCCTTAATAATAGTTTTCAGGTCTCAGAAAACCCTACTAAAATTAAGTCATTGGTGGTCAGTGGGAAGAATGCTCCTCACATTGGTGATCAGTGGGAAGAATGTTCCTTACATTGGTGATCAGTGGGAAGAATGCTCCTCACATTGGTGATCAGTGGGAAGAATGTTCCTTACATTGGTGATCAGTGGGAAGAATGCTCCTCACATTGGTGATCAGTGAGAAGAATGTCCCTTACATTGGTGATCAGTGAGAAGAATGTCCCTTACATTGGTGATCAGTGGGAAGAATGCTCCTCACATTGGTGATCAGTGAGAAGAATGTCCCTTACATTGGTGATCAGTGAGAAGAATGTCCCTTACATTGGTGATCAGTGAGAAGAATGTCCCTTACATTGGTGATCAGTGAGAAGAATGTCCCTTACATTGGTGATCAGTGGGAAGAATGCTCCTTACATTAGTGACCAGTGGGAAGAATGTTCCTTACATTGGTGATCAGTGAGAAGAATGCTCCCTACATTGGGGTACAGTGGGAAGAATGCTCCTTATATTAGTGGTCTTCAGGAAGAATGCCCCCCCCCCTTACATTGGGGATCAGTGGAAAGAATTTTGGCTCTGCCAGTTGGTGTTGAACACAGAACTATGCAGGCACCACCAGATGGGAAATCAACCAACCACAACCCTTGCAACTTCTGAATGAACCCTGTTCGAGAATGGCTGATATAGATAGACTTATGCCGTGTACACACGCTCGAACATTGATCGGACATTCCGACAACAAAATCCATGTTTTTTTTCTGACGGATGTTGGCTCAAACTTGTCTTGCATACACATGGTCACACAAAGTTGGTCAGAAATTCCGAACGTCAAGAACGCGGTGACGTACAACACGTACGACGAGCCAAAAAAAATTAAGTTCAATAGCCAGTGCGGCTCTTCTGCTTGATTCTTAGCATGCGTGGCACTTTGTGCGTCGGAATTGTGTACACAAGATTGGAATTTACGTGAATGTATTTTGTTGTTGGAAAATTTGAGAACGAGATCTCAAATTTTGTGCGACAGAAATTTCAATGAAAACTGTCCGATGGAGCCTACACAAGGTCGGAATTTCCGACAACAAGCTCCCATCGCACATTTTACTTTGGAAAGTCCGACCGCGTGTACGGGGCATAACAGTAATCTTTAAGTCACAATATTTCCCATGAGCCATTGCTTTTGCCACCATACCATCGAGAACATAATACCAGCTCTAGAGATATTAGCCCTGTTCAACCAGAAGAGGCACCTGGAAGGAGATGGAAAGTTACAGGTAACAGGTTACTTATGTTATGATTATATAACAAGTAATGTCTGAGATTGCTTTTTTTTTTTTGGCAGGAATCCCAAAGGACACAAAGTACAGCTCATCTACCTCATCCTGGATGTACAAGACAGGCTTCTATGTAACTAATAAAATCCAGTGGCCTACCTGTGAATGTGTTCCAGGGACTTGCACAGCTGGTACATATAATTGCGGATTTTATTCTCTGATAACGGGTGTCTTCGCTCTGCAAGATGGAAGTAAAATAAGAATCAGAAACAGCTCTGGTGACATCTCTGATACAAAATGACACAAACCTGTACTAATTATTAAAAAAACATCATGAACAACACAAACAAATAAAAAGTATCTAGAATTTTGCTTTGTGTAAGAAGGTGTTCACTTTGTGCAAAACGTAAAGCTGAACTCCCACCTTTCCTTCAGGCTGTTGTACTGACTCCTCTCCTGGACTGAAATGGCTTACTCTGATTTCATTGCACATGGTGAGCTCCTCACAATGTGCATTAGAAAATGCAACAAGTCAGATAGAGCCCCACCTCATTTCCTGGCTGGAGGACATCCAGCATCCTCTACCCCAACTTGGTAGTCTTTGACCCACCCCTTTCATTCATTGGATTCCATCACATGTAGGTATTACCTAAGGCAGGCTGCTGTTATCAGAAAGCTATATACAGTCCCTCCTAATAGCCATGACAGTGGCGGCTGGTGCTCAAAATTTTTTTTTTGGGGGGGCGCAAAAAATTTTGAAAAAAAAAATCATCAAATGCTGCCACTGGGCCCATCAAACGCTGCCACTGTGCCCATTAAACGCTGCCACTGTGCCCATTAAAACACTGCCACTGTGCCATCAAATGCTGCCACTGTGCCATCAATTGCAGCCACAGTGTCAAATGCTGCCACTGTGCCAAACGCTGCCACTGTGCCCATCAAAGGCTGCCACTGTGCCCATCAAAGGCTGCCAGTGTGCCCATCAAAGGCTGCCAGTGTGCCCATCAAATGCTGCCAATGTGCCCATCAAATGCTGCCCGTGTGCCCCTGAATGCCCCCAGTGTGACCCCTGCCTGCTCGCCGTCTGCCTGGCACTTACCCTATCTTGGTAGGGCAGCGGGTGAGGGCGACGAGCGGGGTCCTCCATGCGTCTCCTGCCGTCCTCATCTTCCTGTCCTAATATTATTATTATTATACAGGATTTATATAGTGCCAACAGTTTACGCAGCGCTTTTCAATATAAAAAGGGAGACAAAACAGTTATAATACAATAAAATACAGGAGGATTAAGAGGGTATATTGGAAGAGTACAACTGGGAAGTGTATACCAGGGAGGCTATCCTTAGAGCTTTGTTCCAGGCATGCAAACTGATCATGGTACATTGAAAGTTGGAGGTTCCCCCTACTGTGAGGGAGTGGTTCAAGAATATTGGTGAGCTGTTAAGAATGAAAAAGATTATATACCAACATAGGGGAAATGTGCATAAATTTGAGAAGTTATGGGCACTGTGGTCGGATGTTCCCGGGCTTGCTCCGGTGGATTTGACCATGGATAGATGAGAAGTTATGGGCACTGTGGTTGGATGTTCCGGGGCTTGCTCCGGTGGATTTGACCATGGGTAGGCTACTTAGGCCCAATACTGGCTAGTTTAGATGTATTTGTGCAGGGTATAGTGCTAAATTACTTGAGAGGGGATAGTTTGTTTCCAAGTATGGTGTAAAACTTATTGCTGTTTGGTTCCTCTGGTTAGGCAAGTTGACTTGCTTACTGTATTATCAGGCTTATTGGTTTGTTAACATTGACTTCAGTGGCGGGTGTGTTTCTGCTGGCTTTATTGATATGTACTGTTGGCAATGTATGTTGATGTATCTTCAATAAAATGTTGGATGAAAAAAAAAAGAACTAGGGAAGCCAAAATAGCAATGATTTGCATTGCTCCTCCTTGTATCCAAAAGTGAGGAATAGTCCTCTTATTTTTGGGATCTGTGATAGATAATAATACATGTACAATATATAGAGGCAGTCTTTAATATTGACTGGACCCTGGGCAAACATTTTCTTTGAACCCCCCCTGCATGCGAGAGAGAGAGAGAGAGAGAGAGAGAGAGAGAGAGAGAGAGAGAGAGAGAGAGAGATCAGAAAGGTGGAGAGAGAGAGAAGAGAGAGAGAGAAGAGAGAGAGAGAAGAGAGAGAGAGAAGAGAGAGAGAGAAGAGAGAGAGAGAGAGAGAGAGAGAGAGAGAGAGAGAGAGGAGAGAGAGAGAGAGAGAGAGAGAAGAGAGAGAAGAGAGAGAGAAGAGAGAGAGAAGAGAGAGAGAAGAGAGAGAGGGAGGGGGGGGGAGAGAGGAGAGGGGGGAGAGAGAGGGAGGGGGGGGAGAGAGAGGGGGAGAGGGGAAGGAGGGGAGAGGGGGAGAGGGAGGAGGGAGAGGGGGGAGGGAGGAGGGAGAGGGGAGGGAGGGAGAGGGGAGAGGGAGAGGGGAGAGAGGAGGAGAGAGGGAGAGAGAGGGAGGGGAGAGAGAGGGGAGAGGGAGGAGGGAGAGGGAGGGGGGAGAGGGAGGGAGAGAGAGGGAGGGAGGGGGGAGAGAGATGGAGGGGGGAGAGGGAGAGGGAGGGAGAGGGAGAGGGAGGAGAGGGAGGAGGGAACGGGAGAGAGAGGGAGGGGGGAGAGAGAGGGAGGGGGGGAGAGAGAGGAGGGGAGAGGGGAGAGAGAGGAGGGAGAGGGGAGAGAGAGAAGGGAGGGGGGAGAGAGAGAAGGGAGAGGGGAGAGAGAGGAGGGAGAGGGGAGAGAGAGGAGGGAGAGGGGAGAGAGAGGAGGGAGGGGGGAGAGAGAGGAGGGAGA